>NC_041393.1:299662532-299665272 GCF_002162155.2 Triticum dicoccoides
GGGAGGAGGGCCGGTGCTGGGGAGGGCGGTCGGAGTAGGACGCGGGGGCGGCGGCCGGATCGGGGGACGACTAAGGGATTTGATCTGGTGTGAGCGTGTGAGTGTGGGTGAGGGGAGGGGTGGTGCGCGGGCCGGCGCGGGAGGAACCACAGAGGTGGGCTTAGCGGCAACGCGGTGTAGGCGGCCCAGCGCTATAGCTAAAGCTGCAACGGGGGCCCGAGAGCGTGGCCCATTAGCAGTAGTGCTGGCTGTGAAATCCGGTGCTACTGCTAACGTGCAGTTATAGCGCTTGTGCTGGCTGGCGCCACTGCTAAATAGCAGTAGCGATGGGTATCTAACCAACATTACTGCTAAATGTCTACCTATAAGCATTTTCCTAGTAGTGATTTCCCATCTCCAATGGTGGACCAATGGATATGCCCGGGGTCCGACAGGCCCTTGAACCACAACACCAGATGTTGTTGAGCCTACTGTCGGTGTCAAAGCCGGTGGTTCTTGGGTAGGCGGTCCCGAGCTATGGATCTCGGATCAATGGGGAACAAGGGACGAAGGACACGGTGTTTGCCCAGGTTTAGGCCCACTCTAAAATGTAAAACCCTATGTCCTTATTGATTATATTGAGCTGTATAAGATGATTACATAGTTGATCTACCACGGTTTATATAGACACCAGGGGAACTAGTGTTACACATGGTCAATTGCAAGGAAGGGAAAAACGCGCCTATTCTTCTTATCTTGACTTAGAGGACACACCAAGGCAGCCAAGGCTTCCGATCCGGATACAGAGTCTCCTCATAGTCCGCCCCCCTACCATTGTCAACGCGGCCCAACCATGCGGCCCACGAGGGATTGGCTGGCAGGCCGAGGACACCCTAATCAAGGACTCCCTCAGTAGGCCCCGAACTAGCCTCTAACACTGGTGCTTCATCGTGTCTTGAGATCTTGATGTACCTGATGTATGCGGCTTGCAGGGTGAGTTCCTGTCCTTCTTATTGTTCGGCATAATCTCCTTTAAGACATAATTGGTTTTATGCCCCTAGTTGTGTTCTGCTTGATAGGATTGCCCCTAGTTTCGAAAAGCCAGCGGTTATGTCCAACCCACTTTGGTCGTCTTGTGTTTTTACCCTTTGACCGTTTGACCGTCACTTTGAAAACTTCATAACTAATTCATACTAAATCAGAAAAATGCAAATAAAATACCAAAATGTTCGGAAAAACATCACCTATATGTCAATGTCACTTTCATTCATAACAAAAGTGTTGGTAAGTGCCCATCCAAGTTTTAGCTCTTATCACACCACCATGAATAGTAAAATCTTAAAAAGTTCAAAAAAATCAAAAAAAAATGGTGCCAAAGAATGACAAATGTTTTCAATGCTTGCCAACTTTCATCAGAGAATGACATTTTTGGAAGTCATCGCAAAAAAAAAGAATCAACACTCCAAAATAGATTTTTTTGCCATGACTTCCACAAATGTCATTCCTTGATGAAACTTAGCAAGCACTTAAAACATTTGTCATTCTTTGACACCAATTTTTTATGGGATTTTTTGAACGTTTTAAGATTTTACTGTTAATGGTCGTGTGATAAGAGCTAAAACTCGGATGGGCACTTACCAATACTTTTGTCATGAATGCAAGTGACATTGACATATAGGTGATGTTTTTACGAACATTTTGCTATCTTATTTGCATTTTCCGGATTTAGTACGACATAGTTATGAAGTTTTCAAAGTGATGGTCAAACGGTCAAAGGGCAAAAGCACAAGACGACCAAAGTGGGTTGGACAGAACCGCTGGTTTTTGGAAATTAGGGGCAATCCTGTCGAGTGAGACACAACTAGGGGCATCAAACCAATTATACCCTCCTTTAATTGGGTTCCAAGAGCTGCTAAGTTTGAGTTAGGCCATGTGTTAACCGGGTAATGTTCGGAATCCTAACTGCAAATGTTGCTTAGCGTCGAAGGCCAACTGCCCAAGTTTGAATAGTGCCTTTGCCTGACAACTTACAGCGAAGGGTCACACCCGGTCAAAAACATAGAACCATTGTGAAAGCTTGATTCCTGGTTCGAGGCAGCGCCACCATTGGCACGTCCCATCAGGGGTGGAGATCATGCCTGCCCTTAAAGGGAGACGATCAATTATTTTGGGTTATCCCACTCGGGCATAATGCCGTGAGTGTATTGGGAAGTGGTGAGGCCTGCGATGCAATAAGAGGACCTTTGGTATTATGACTGCTTATAAATGGGAAACAGCTATCCTCATTTGTGCACACCTTCTCTTTCCACTACCAATGCCCATTCCATTCACCCTCAAGAACTCCTCTCCAACCCTTCCCTTAATCCAGTCATTGCCGGATCTGGCGCGGGAGGCAAGTGGGAGGCCTCCGTCGTCACCAACAAGGACATCGAAGACCTAAAACGCACAGGCTACATCCCGCCCAACGCCGTTCACCGCACTCCGTAGAATGGCTAGGTCATCCCCATGTTGCAGCAGGAGAGAGGATGGCGTTAATCTCCTACTTTATCTGGGGACTGGGCTTCCCGCTCCACCCCTTCGTCCGGGGGCTGATGTTCTTCTACGGGCTAGATTTTCACGATCTAGCCCCGAACTCTATTCTTCACATCTCGGCCTTCATCATTGTTTGCAAGGCCTTACTTCGGGTCCAACCTCACTTTGTCTTATGGTTGAAAGTCTTTAAAGTCAAGTCGAAGATCATTAACGGCCAGCAAGCGGACTG
>NC_041393.1:299665539-299706056 GCF_002162155.2 Triticum dicoccoides
ACCCGGGTTGACTGGTTGGAGGGCACATTCATATATACTCTCAAGGTTTGGCGAAAGGAGTGGTTCTATATTACAAAACCACGCAACGCAGCCTGGGCAGTAGCCCCCGAATTCAGATCTGGACCGCCCAAGAGGCTATCCTCGTGGACCAAGAAGAGCCTCGACTAGGGGTTACCCGCAGAGGTGGATTTGCTGCAGAAGCGCATCGTCAGCATGAAGAATGCGATCACCAGGTTGACCAACATGACTCAAGTGATGCTCTGCCGCCACCTCCTCCCTTGCCAGCGACGGGACGCCCCAATGTGGGCCTATTAGTCCAAAGACCAGTCACCGTGGACCACTTCCATGGTACCACCCATGACAAGCTATGGAAGGTGCTATTAAAACCCCAAATGGAGTGGCCGAACACAGAAGAGGATATCGGCCTTGACGCCGAGCACCCCCTAATATGGTAATAAAACTTTTATCATCTTGCGTTCGGGTATTCATTTTTTTAACAAGGGGTCTGACTCTTTCTTCCCCTTCCTCGCAGGGCTGGCTCGACAAAGCCGCGCAGATGAACAGCACAACCCCTGCAGCCCGAAGACCCCAGGGCGGCCCTGTTAGAGGAGATACCAACCATGGCGCCATGCAAGTTGCTAGAAAGTAAACAGAGGAAGAAGAAGACCGAGTTGATGGAGACCACAGAAGGTCTCTACTCATGAGCACACCCGGACTCCAACTTCGGGGAAACCCAAGTTCCATCCGCCCCCGACGGGGAGCAGGAGGAGGAAAAGGAGGAGAGTGACTGCTCCCATACGAGGAAGAGGGCGGCATCAGAAGACGTAGAGGAGGAGAAAATTTTGGGGAAGTTTTAGAGAAAATAAATGATAATGCATATAAACTTGAGCTGCCTACAGATTTTGGGGTTAGTCCCACTTTTAACATTGCAGATTTGAAGCCTTATTTGGGTGAGGAAGATGAGCTTCCGTCGAGGACGACTTCATTTCAAGAAGGGGAGGATGATGAGGACATCAATACCATTGTTACACCCACAACCCCTGCTACAATATATACTAGACCAATTATTAGAGCTCGCGCACGCCAATTAAATTACCAGGTACTTTTGTTCCTTCGTAATGATTCTAATGTTCATGAGAATATGATGTTGCTTAAATTGGATACATTTGTTTTGCTTGCAAATGAAGGGCATAGCTTGGAGAAGGATGAACATTGGAGCAAGAACAAGCATGGAGATGATGGCATGCAAAAGGCGAACAAGAACGGAGTTACAAGTGATGATTTCAGGACGTTGAAGCCACCATAATGAGTGCATGAAGCCTTGGACGAAATATACAAGATGCTACTTCGTAACTTTCGTCTAGAGGCTATTCTAGGTGCTGCGTCACCTTATTATTGGGCCAGGCCCATGTATTTTTGAAATACTTGAGTATACGTTGTTTTTAGAGTCCGTATGTGTGGGGAAACAAGAGATAGGGTTGGTTTCAGACCCCTTCCCCAGGGGCCACGAAATTCCCCCCTCTTCCTCCATATATACAGCCCTTAGGGCGTCATTTAGACTTTGGGTTTCGTTTAGATTAAAAGTTTGCCATAGTTGCAACTTCGCGTACTTCGTTTGTGTTCAACGACCAGACCAAGACGTCACAAAACCCCATCTTGATCAATAAAGCTTTCATCTTATATTCGCAATATCCAGATTGCAATATCAGTTTCTTGCTTGTTCTTTGTTTGCTCGCAGGAAATAGACCCTCGTGGTCAGGTTGATCGTGCTCTGGCGTGGTCAATAAGCTCTCGGAGTTGGTTTAGCAATTGCTAAGGCGCGACGTCCTAGCACATACGTAGTCAGATCGTCAAAGTCTACCCCTCCAAAACGACAATCACCATCTCATCGAAAGACGGGACACCTTTGCCTCTATCACAACCCCCCACCGGGAACTGTTCATCCAACCCCCCAACAACGCTCATTGTTCATCAAGGGAAGGAGGCAGCGGGTTCGATCGGCTTCAGTTAGCAGCAGTAGTGAACGAAGGAATCACTCGATCGCTCGGGTTCAGTAATGCATAGCCTGCAGTGCAATCGCTCGGGTTCAGTAGGCGAACGCCTCGCTCGGGTTCAGTTAGAGCCCAACGCCTTGCACCCACGCGCGTACGTGTATGAGAGAAACGTGCATCGATCGGCCCCCGACCACCCACCGTAACTGGAAACTCCCCGATATTTTCCTCGCCCTGGCTTCTACCACTGTTTTTCCCAGCATGCACGGCCCAAAGAATGTCATGCAGCTGTGTCTCCGGCCCGCCCAGGATGAGAAGCCCATTTTCTGTCATGTTTTTTTGTCATAGAAGTATGAGCCCACCACATCTATGATGATACCGGGTTTTGTCACAGTTACCGTCATAGAAGTGTTATAAGTATGACAGAAAAAATTCATTCGGCCCAAAATGTCACGGATGTGTCTTTTTTTGTAGTGTTACTTACAGAACATGTATGGATAAGAGAAAGAACATATCTATTTGGCTAGCCAGAGACCACAGTGCTGGCTCGTCATCTCATCTCCTCTTGGGGACTGAGTCCACGGCAGGAGTCTGTAGTTTATGCAGATGAAAATGATGCCAGATGCAATCTTATCTACATGAATATGCGATGCTCATGATAAGGTTATGCATGCATGCAAATTGTCGCCCCCCAGCGCTTCATTTATTTCTCTGTTGCTCAGGGTCTGCGCCTGGCTTTATACAAGGGGTTACATGCAACTGAGGCAAGGACTGTCCAAAAGGGTGGCTGCTCGGAGGCTCGACAGCAGCAACTTATGGGTAGAACTTGCGGAGATGCTCAATACTCCATGAGTTTTGCAAGTGAATTCCATCTCTAGTCTCCAAACGAACTGCGCCAGTTCTGGTGACCCGTACTACGTGTTAAGGGCCTTCCCACTTTGGCGTCAACTAGTTTGTACGCTTGGCAGACTGAATGCGCCTAAGGACAAGGTCGACTTCCTCAAAACACCGGGCATGAACACTGCGTCTATGATAGCGACAGGGCTTGTTGGTAGCGTGCAGCACGCGTAGTAGCCCAGAGACAGTTCTGCTCGAGAATCACGGCTTCATCACCCGGTGTTGTTCCTGCTCTACTTGATCGTAGGCAAGTACGAGGTGACCCGTAAATGAGTTCCGTGGGGCTATCTGCTTCTGCCCCATAGACAAGGGAGAAGGGAGTCTGCCCGGTAGCTCGATTTGGTGTCGTTCTAAGGGACCAAAGAACCACCGACAGCTCATCGATCAATCGCCTACCGCATTTCGGCGGCTTATCAAATGTTGTTGTGTTGAGTCCTCACAACACTTCAACGTTCACCCTCCCAGCTTGTCCATTTCTTCTAGGATTTGCAACAGAGGCAAATGAGATCTTGCTTCCGAGGGCATGAACATATTGCATGAAGGCGCGGCTTGTGCACTGGGTGCCGTTGTCGGTGATGATCCGGGCAAGGACCCCGAAGTGGCACACCTATCCTTTCAGGAACTTGATAGCTGACTAGCAGTCACCTTCCTCACCTCTTCTAGTTCCGGCCACTTTGTAAACTTGTCGATTTCAACGAACAATAATTCAAAGCCCCCGGCAGCTCGGGGGAAAGGGCCGAGGATATCGAGCCCCCAGACCGAAAACAACCATGGCAAAGGGATTGCCTGAAGAGCTTGGGCAGGCAGATGGATATTCTTGGAATGGAACTGGCAGGCTTCACACTTGGTGACTAGTCCGACCGCATCTTGGAGGGCTATGGGTCAACGGAATCCATGATGGAATGCTTTCCGAACTAAAGCCCTTGATCCAATGTGGGAGCCGCACATGACTTTGTGTATTTCTGCCAGCAGTTCCTTTCCTTCTTCCCGGCAAATGCACTTCAATTTCACACCGTTAGGCCCTCTCCTGTATAGTATGTCATTGACAAACTGATACATACTGGCCCTTCGGTCTACTCTTCCACTTGTTCTTGCTCTTGGGGAAGTTCGGTAGTTTGGAGGAAATGGACTATGTGCCTTGCCCAAGTTGGAGCCTTAAGCTCGGCAACGAGGACTAGCGGCACTTCCTCATTCGTGGGAGCGCATTCTTTGACTGCAGGGACCAGTGGACGAACAAGAGGGTGCAGCCCGACAATCGAAGGGGAGTTGTTTCCGGCAGGATCCGTGCCAGGATCCCCGAGAGGCTCTACCGGGAGAGGCTTACCGGAGTCCAATTTCCTCCCATTTTGGGCCATTGTTGTCGGTGTCGGATTACGGGATCCGCAAACCCTTGAAAGGTTCGAACTCTAGGTGCATGAGGAAATCTCAACCTACCCAGCCTGCCTACTCGTGATACTCCTAAACCTAGCACGTCGAGCTCGAAGAGAAAGAGACACAGTAGTTTATCCTGGTTCGGGCCACCTTGCGGTGTGATACCCTACTCCAGTGTTTTTGTGGACTGCCTCAAAGGGCTGACGACGAACTAGTACAGTGGATGAACTAGCCTCAGGAGGTGAGGTGTTCTTGAGCACAAGAGAGCTGATGAGGTGGTCGGGTGAGAATGGATCTGATCCCCATCTATGGTGGTGGCTAAGACCATTTACAATGGCCTTGGTCCTCTTCCCAAATGTTGGCGAGAAGGGATCCCACAACGGCCGGATTTGAAAGGGGACAAGTAGTACTGCTTATCCTGACAAAAGTGGTCTTCGCCAGTGAAAAGCCCCTGGTCGTGACGCTGCGGTGGGCTCGGTGATGACCTTCATCTTGCCATCCTGGCGGTCTTCGTCTTGTTGCACCAGAATGGAAATCTATGGTTCATTCCTCAGGACTCCGCGCTTGTGGGTTGCCTCCTATTGAGGATATAACTACTGAGTGTAAACCGCCCAGGAGGGGCCGGTTAACGCTCAATTGTACTGAAGCCCATGAAGACAAAGAAGATGGCACTTTACTAATAAAGCTTAGAGGCCCAGAGCCCAAAGGCGGATTAGGGCCCATAGTTGTAAACCGACATAGTTGTATAACTTGTATTGTAAGTTAGGGAAAGGGGGAGACCGAGCCAGACACTTGTATGAGCCGGCCTCGGGACTCCGTAGACCGGCTGAGCGTCAACCTGTGTATATAAAGGGACGACCCGGCGGCGGTTCAGGGACAAGAAACAACAACTCGAGGTCCAGGCAAAGCGTATTTGCTCCCTGTTCATCGAAACCCAATCAATTCCATCACAACTAGACGTAGGCTTTTACCTTCATCGAAGGGGCCGAACTAGTATAAACTCTCGTGTCCCTTGTCCAGTTTAACCCCTTCATGTTAATCTCGTTGCGATGGCTCCATGACTAAGTCCTTCTGTTAGGACATCTGACGTGTTAATTCCACGACAGTTGGCACCCACCGTGGGGCTATCGCACGATGGTTTCGAGTTCTTGAAGGGCAGCTTTGAAGGACTCAAAGGGTACGTGGTTGGCCGGATGACCAAGAGTCGTCGCGGCAAGCTCTACATCGACGAAGCAGGATGGGGCCCCGAGGCCGGCTCAATCGAGTACGGGTACCGGGTCCCCTTTGGCGGAATTCATGTTTTCATCGGCAAGATCGGTGAATTGGGCACTAAGCCGGACATCTCCACCGACTTCATCGAAATGGCTCAGTGTGCAAGTCCTACCCGGGTTCAGCCTGCCATGAAGCATGCGTTCATAGGATTCATCCATGGTGCAGAATATGAACTGGTGTCTGATGGTGGGATAGCCATCTACTCGGATGGCGAGTCGTCCACTGGTGAAACCGAGTCGCTGTACCAATTGCAAGATGGCCGGGATGGGGGATATTCCGATGGCAACAGTATTCCGGACCCCATTGAACCGCCGAATCAGGTTGTAGTTTTCATGGCCGGAACACAGCCCACCTTGCAGTCTTCATCCATAGCAGTAAGCACGTCCGGATCAGCAGCCGCGGCAGGAGGCCCGGCGCGTCGACCGGCTCAAGTTCTCTCCGGTTAGTTGGATGCCTGGGCGACCTTGTTAACCACGACAGTTACCCCGGAGACGCAGGATCAGCATAATGCGGAGGTTGCCAAGCTGAAGGACCAGCTAACACAGGCTAAAGAGGACTTGGCAGCTGAGGAGTTTAGGATGGCTGAAGAACGGGCCGCTTTAGATGCCCAGTCGCAGCAGATCCAGGCGCAGAATTACCGACTCATGTTAGATCAGAACGCGTCAAACGACGTGATGCGAAGGAAGTACCGGTCTCGCATGCCGTCGGTCTTCGAGGGACTGAATCTCTTCAATACACCGGGGGTTGGGCCAAGTAATCCGCCATATGTAAACCAGACCGAGGCACCTAGGGTAGTGCCGGATCAACCGCGGATGACGGACCCACCTCGCCGGACGGATAACCCGCCGCAATACGTATCAACACCACTGGGTCATTTTTCTAGCCCTTTGGATAACATGATTGCTGCAGCATCTCGCCTGGCAGCTATTCCAATGGAGGGCGATTCACTGGTGGTGGTTGAGACGATGCGGGCCAGGGATCTTCTTCAAACCGCCGTTGTCCAGCAGGAGGCTTATTCCTATATCCGAGACATAATTCATTCAACCCCCCATGCGAGCAAAAGTTATAGAAGGCACATAGATGAACCGGAGGTATCCAGCAGTGCGCGGCGCCAAGATGCTCCTCAAGGGCCCAATCCGGCACTCGGTTGGGTAAATGCTCAGGATGTGGTGGATAATGGCAGAGCGCGAAGGGAGGCCGCACTAGCAGCACAATACATGGGTCATCGTCAACCCACCCCAGTTCAACCGGCGGCGTCAGTAGAGCGAGGGACCGGACTTGCCTTCAGTTCCTGGGGAGTGCCGTGTATTATTCTGGCCCTTCGTAATGTGTGATTGCCTAAGGATTTCAAGGGTCCGCGTAAAGTGCCTAATTAAACCGCTGATCAACCTCCTAAGGCGTGGGTTGAAATTTATGAGATGGCAATGGAGATGCTGGATGTGGATGAAGCAGCATGTGCGAAGTACTTTACCATACTTGGTTAAAAAGCCTGCCCGCCAACTCCATCGGATCATGGGACCAATTGAAGGCTCGGTTTATAGCAAACTTTAAGGATACATGTAAACAACCTATGTCCATTGTGGATCTAGATGCTTGCGTCCAAGGAGAGAACTAGTCAACAACCCATTGGGTGCACCGGGTTTCGAAAGTCTTGCATTCGTCGGACCACATTACGGCTGGCACGGCGATCCTAACGTTGGAGCATAATTGTCGGTTTAAGTCACTGAAGATGAAGTTGGGATGGCTCAAGCGCCACTGCAATGATATGGGAACACTCATGGCAGCCTTGGTTAAATATGTCGATTCTAATAATAACAAGGATCCCGATTCTGATGACGAGAAATCGGAGAAGGGAAAGAAGAACGGCGGTGCGAAGGGACAGTAGCACAACTAAGGGAGCCATGGGAACAATGGTAAGCGCAAAGCATATAATTCAGAATTTGTGGCTAACACCAATGTGGAGGGCAATATGCAACGTCGTAAGGGTAAACCGCCCCAGCCCCCTCCCACCAATGGGAACACTCATAACAATCGGTGGGGAAGGAAATGATGTGATTTCTTTCCTCCCACCTTTGCCAACGCCCCAATGGACTTGGAGGGCAAGAAATCAGCCCCCTCCACCCCTATATATAGTGGGGAGGCGCATGGGAGCTTCACCCTTACCCCCGGCACAACCCTCTCCCTCCCCAACACCTCCTCCTCCATAGTAGTGCTTGGCAAAGCCCTGCTGGAGAACTGCAAGCTCCACCACCACGCCATCGTGCTGCCGGAGCTCTCCCTCAACTTCTCCTCTCCCCTTGCTGGATCAAGAAGGAGGAGACGTCCCCGGGCTATACGTGTGTTGAACACGGAGGTGTCGTCTGTTCGGCACTAGGATCTCCGGTGATTTGGATCACGATGAGCACGACTCCTTCAACCCCGTTCTCTTGAACGCTTCCGCTTAGCGATCTACAAGGGTATGTAGATGCACTCCCCTCTCTCTCATTGCTAGTTTCTCCATAGATAGATCTTGGTGACTCACAGGAAAATTTTGAATTTCTGCTACGTTCCCCAACATATACCACTGTGGTTCCTGTAGTTAAGGCTCCTTAGGATTTGCGTCTTTTGTTCCCTGCGAGGAACCAAGAACATACCCCACGGGGGTTTGTACAGCGTTTGTAGTCTCTTTTGTTAATGCGATCCTCATCGCGAAGTAGTATGAGATGCTCGTCCTGTCTCAGCTCGGTCCTTCCTTTATAACCTCGTGGGGGCCTGGTGCTCTGCGCCGACAGGTCCCGGTCCCCAGTCAGGCTTCAGCAATCGCAGGTATGCCAGGTCACGATGACGTGGTCAAGGCCAGGAGGTGAGTGGCCCGAGGTCCAGTTAGAGCCCCTGAGGCGTGATCCTCGGGAGGTCCCCTTTAGCGCTCAAGCAGCCGCCGCTCGGCGAGAAAGGAGCGCAACGTCGCTAGCTGTAGGACCTTGAAGTATGTCTAGAGGGGGGGTGATTAGACTACTTGACCAATTAAAAACTTAACCTTTTCCCAATTTTAGTCTTTGGCAGATTTTAACTATCTTAGCACAAGTCAAGCAATCTTCACACAATTCAAGCAAGCATGCAAAGAGTATATGAGCAGCGGAAAGTAAAGCATGCAACTTGCAAGAATGTAAAGGGAAGGGTTTGGAGAATTCAAACGCAATTGAAGACACGGATGTTTTTGTCGTGGTTCCGATAGGTGGTGCTATCGTACATCCACGTTGATGGAGACTACAACCCACGAAGGGTAACGGTTGCGCGAGTCCACGGAGGGCTCCACCCAAGAACGGTCCACGAAGAAGCAACCTTGTCTATCCCAACATGGCCGTCACCCACGAAGGACTTGCCTCACTAGCGGTAGATCTTCACGAAGTAGGCAATCTCCTTGCCCTTACAAACTCCTTGGTTCAACTCCACAATCTTGTCGGAGGCTGCCAAGTGACACCTAGCCAATCTAGGAGACACCACTCTCCAAGAAGTAACAAATGGTGCATTGATGATGAACTCCTTGCTTTTGTGCTTCAAATGATAGTCTCCCCAACACTCAACTCTCTCTAATAGGATTTGGATCTGGAGGAAAGAATATTTGAGTGGAAAGCAACTTGGGGAAGGCTAGAGACCAAGATTCATATAGTAGGAATGGAATATCTTGGCCTCAACACATGATTAGGTGGTTCTCTCTCAGAAATGGTAAGTTAGAAGTGTAGGTTTGTTCTGATAGCTCTCTCCACGAATGAAGAGGAGGTGGAGGGGTATATATAGCCTCCACACAAAATCTAACCATTACACACAATTTACCAATCTCGGTGGGACCGAATCAAGAAACTCGATCGGAATGATTTAGTAAACCTAGTGACCGGTAGTGATTTCGGTGGGACCGACATGCAACTCGGTAGGACCTATATGGTTAGGGTTAGGGCATAACGTAATCTCGGTGAGACCAATTTTGGTAATTAGCTAACCAGAGAGTTGGTCAGGTAAACTCGGCGGGACCGATTCGCTATTTTCGGTGAGACCAAAATGTTACGAAAAGGAAACAGAGAGTTTACATTGCAATCTCGGTGGGACCGATCACTCACTTCGGTTAGACCGAAACGTTACGAAGGGAAACAGAGAGATTACAATCCCATCTCGGTGAGACTGAGATCCCTATCGGTGAGACCGATTTGCTTATGGTTTGTGGCAGTGGCTATGACATCTGAACTCGGTGGCGCCGGATAGAAAGAATCGGTGGGGCCGAGTTTGACTTTAGGTTTAGGTCATATGTGGATATGAGAAAGTAGTTGAGGGTTTTTGGAGCATATCACTAAGCACTTGAAGCAAGAAACTCATCAAGCAACACCTCATCCCTCCTTGATAGTATTGGCTTTTCCTATAGACTCAATGTGATCTTGGATCACTAAAATATAAAATGTAGAGTCTTGAGCTTTTGAGCTTGAGCCAATCCTTTTATCCTTAATATTTTGAGGGATCCACTTTCATCATCCATGCCATGCCATTCATTGAGCTTTCCTGAAATATTTGTCTTGGAATAGTTGCCATGCCATGCCGTTGTTATGAATTACCAAAACCACCTAGGGATAGTTGCACTTTCAATCTCCCCCTTTTTAGTAATTGATGACAACATATAGATCAAAGCTTCGACAAATGATAATAAGATTGAAAAAACATCGTCGCTTTGAGAAGTATGTGATAAGCAAGAGCTCCCCCTAAATTTGTGCATAGTTTAAGATTTGCTTTGGACTGCAAATGCACAAGGAATTAGGCTCATGGGTTACTCTTCCATGTCACATACATCTTGGTGGAGTGCTCAAAATAATAAAGGTTGAATGCATGCACTCATCACCAAGCAAAGTGAATTATCATATGAAGATAAATAGGATAATATCATCTAACAAGCATAAGTGTAGCTTATGATCAAACACATGATCATCAATGTCTCACAGATAATAGCATAGTATCTCAAGCAAGCAAAAGCAAATAAAGTTCAACCACGAAGACAAGAGAGAACAAAAGCAAACTCTCTCTCTCTCTCGAAGCCTATAATCTATATATTTTTCTCCCCCTTTGGCAACATGTTACCAAAAAGTTCCTAGAAAATGCATAGTACTATTTCGTCTCTCAGGCTTGGTCTTCAGTTGGTGGTGTTGAGATGGCTCCTTGGACGAAGACTTCAGTTGATGTGGATGGAGCTGAAGGAGTTGTTGCTGGAGCTGGTTGCACTGGAGCTGTAGCTGGTCCAGATGAAGTGGCTCTGGTGTCTGTCACTGGCTCTGCAGCTGATCTCTGAGCTCTAGGCACTCTGGCAAATGCATCAGTGATTGTCCTGCCCTTCCTCTCCTACATGTCATCCTGTAGCTGCTCCACAACTGACTGAATCTCAGTTACTTTCACATCAAGGTCATAGAATTTTTGTTCCATGATTTTTTCCAGGCTCTCCTGGTTTTGAGTTAGGGTGGTCAACCCCTTCTCAATCCTCAGAGTTGATGCTATCAAGTAACCAAGCTGGTCCTGCTTGCTCTTCAAAAAATACTCAGATGCCTCCTCTAGTGTTTTCATCTTGGCAGCCTTCTCCTTCTTTGCTTTCTCCTTCTTCTCTTGAGCTTGCACTGAGGATGATTCATTCTCATTCATGACAACTTGATTGTCCTCAAAGTCTGGATAGAGAACAAAGTGTTCCTTATCCAACAGATATTTTCCTATGCCCATCTTTGAGTTGATCAGCTCCTGGATTTGTGGGGCATACCCACAACTTCTCTTCTGGTCTGCTGCTGTCCTTTTGATTGTCTCAACTATGAGGCTCATGACCTTGAATTTCTTTGGCACATCAAATATGTGTAGAAAATTAATTGCATGCCCTCTTATCATGTTATGGTCAGCTGACTTGGACAAAAGAGTGTGCCTAAGGATCCAATTGATCGTAGGCAGCCCCGATAGAAGAAAATGGACAGACCCAAACTTGAAAGTCTCAAGTGCCTTTTCTGGGATCTCCTTGTACATATGGGACATGGAATTGTGATCCTTCTTCTTCTGGGAGTAGACATCCAAGTCATCTTATTTCTCCTCTGGGGCATTGATCAGATTGGCCCATTCCTCAATAGTTGATTGGTACCTTGTACCTTCAGACATCCAGACAATTCTTCCATCAGGATAAAAATGAGTTGTGGAGTAGAATTGCATAACTAGCTCATCATTCCAGTTTGTGAACTTCTGTCCAACAAACTCATCAACTCCACAAGCCTTAAAGCTGTCATATACTCATGGGTAGTGATCCTCATTTTCTTTCATGAATTTCCAGTCTACCCACCTCATGTCACAAACTATGGGCTTCTTATCCAACAGCGCGGTCTCATAGAAGTCCTGTTGTTCCTTAATGCGGAACCTGTAATCAACAACAGTTCTTCTCCTTATTGCATATGGATCAGACAATCTCCACTGCCTGAGCCCTGCATCTTTCCACAGGTTCATATTCTCAGCCACTGGATGAGCATCATTGTGGTCTGGAATCTTGGGTTTGAGCTTCCTCAGGACTTGTCCTTCATCATCTTCCTCAGCAGCAACTTCAGCCACTGGGGCCTTGTTCTTCTCAACAGCTGGTATGCTCCTGGTATTCCTCTTAGGTGCAGAATTGGCCTTGGAGGCAGCTTTGGGTGCTTCTTTGGGCTTTGATGATGCAGCCCCTAACCTTATAGCATCACCCATCAGCTTTTGTGCCTTGGGTGCTGGTGAGCAACCTCTTCTTCCTCCTCCTCTTCCATCATGGAAGGTTGTCCAACAACTCTGGCCATGGTCTTTCTGACCCTTTCCATTCTCTTCTTTCCTTCTGCAGCTGGCTCTTTGGGATCACGTTTCTCTGGTTCTTGTGTTGATCCTCTGACCTTCAGCATAGGTGTCCTCTTGGCAGGGACCTTCCTATTAAGTCCAGGCTTTCTAGTCTTTGCTGAGACATACTCCTTTTTGAGCACCACTTTCTTGGAAGTAGCCTCATCTTCAGCTGCCACATAGTCCTAATCCTCAGAGTCTGAGGTTCTCTTCCTTCTGGCTCTTGTGGCTGCTTTGGGCAATTGCTAGGAGTGCTTCTGCTACCATCATATGAGGAACTAGAGGGACTAGTGCCCTCACTCATGTGAATCTGCTCTTCTTCCCTGTTCTGGCTGTCACTTTGGTCTGACATGTTGAATACACTGACTACTGACCCTATGAATAGTTATGGATGAGACAGAATGGATGAGCATCACAAAATTCAGAGATTTTTGCAAAAGAATGATTCAAAAACTTCGTTTTAGTTTTCCATAGAAAGCATTTCAGATCAACCGATTTTCAAACTCGGTGATACCGAAGCAGCTTTTGGAACCTAAACTAGTGATCTTGGTCAGACCGAGTCACAGTTCGGTGGCACCGAGACTGCTAGGGTTTCACTGAGTTCTAAAATCGGTCACACCGGTTAGCAATTCTCAGTCAGACCGAGAGTCACTTGTGCAACGGCGTTAGCCAAATCGGTGGGACCGAGTTTTTCAACTCGGTGGGTCCGAGATGGTTTCGGTGGAAACCTAACCCTAAATTTTCAAATCGCATCTATTCTAAGGTTTGTTTTGACTGGATAGAGGTGTTTCTATCGTGGCAAGAATCATAATGAACACAATGTGCTAGGAATTGGACGGGGATAGCACTATGATCGAGTCCATACCCTAGTTTTGCGATGAACTCGCTACGGCGGCAACGGCAGGGATGAATTCCGTTGACGGCGGCGGAGACCAACGACTAGAGGCGGCTGGCGACGAAGTCGACGATCCGGAGACCTAGGAGGCATAGCAAGCTATGCGCGGGCAAAGTGGTTCGGAGAAAGTTTTCCAAATTTTTCCCGTGTGTATATATAAACCGACCCTGTCAGTGTGACAGAGTGGAACAACTCGGTGGCACCGACATGCATAACTGTTAACAGTTACAGCAACTCGGTGAGACCGAAAAGTTCAAATCGGTTGCACCGAGATTGAAAACCTAGATCGACTTAGTGATCTCGGTATGACCAAAATGGAAGACTCGGTCAGACCAAAACACACAAGGAAGTTTTGGAAGTTTAATTTCATGACGAATCGGGGACTCTGATTGCTCCTCACACAGAGTGGTTCGAATCTGACTTGATCAAATTTTGTGATGTAGCATGAATGGAGTTTAAGACAAGAAAAGCATAGATAGCTAGAGAAGGTTCTCAGGCATTCTTGTTCATCCACTTGGCAAAAGGAAAAGAAGCCAATCAATCAAAGCAACAAGTGGATGTCCTCGAATGAGTTAAATATGCAACCAACATGCTCACACAATAAAATGGCAAATGAAATATGTGGCAAAGCATGCACAATCGATTCTAGCATCTATCAAACAATTGGCGATGAATAGGTCATGTATATATGAGTATATTGACTTAGGAGTCAAATGAGAACATTTGATCATAGGTCATACTCATCGTTTAAGCTCAAGTGGTGTTACCACTTTTACATAATGCATTGATATGTTCACATCATTAGAGTTACTTTGACTCAATTCTTAGAGTTAATATCCCCCTAGATGTGAGATCCCCCCTTAGAGGGATGAACTAACCTTGGGTTTTGTCGATGATGACTTCATGTAGGTGTTGAAGAGTGGATGCTCAATGTTGATGTAGATCATTTAGAGCAATCCTTTGGAGTGAGTTGCACTTTCAATACCTACACGGGTTAGTCCCACAAGGAACAAACAAGTATATCCATAGACATAGAGTGATGCACACACAAGATGATGTCCATGAAAGCATTAGGTTACCTTGTCCCTTGCCTTACCAACATGAGGGTTTGTGACTCCTTGAACTAGTGCAAGATGTGGAAGTTGATTGCACTTATCCTTGCCATAATGATATGAGTGAAGAATGTTGACGGAGTCACCCTCAAGAACTATCTAGTTCTTCTTCTTCGGGATCCACATCATCTTGATGGGAATCCTTGGAGTTGTAGTTGTACTTGATGAAGTAGAACTTGACGTAGTATTGGGAACCCACTTGACCAAGGCCTTAGGAGCTTCTTGAAATGCATATATCTCCTCTTGAAGCTTGTCCTTGCCTTTGTTCTTGTGGTCTTGTGGTGGAAGATCATCTTGAGCTTGTGTTCCCTTGAAGGAAGTGGGATCATACTTCTCTTGTTGAGGAACAAACTTCGTCTTGGGGTATTGATCTTCTTCCCACTCAACTCTATTGACATTGAACTTTCGTTCAAAACCAACACCTTGGTTCTTCCGGTGCCTTCCTTGCTTGCGTACAATTTCCTCGAATTGCTTACTCCCGGCAAGGCTCTTGTATACACCTTTCTCTATAATTCCCTTCAATAAGCTATTTTCTTGCTCAAGTGTAACTTGGCTAAGAGAATCATTAGTGGAATCAAGAGAACTACTAGGAGCAACAATGTTGGATTTAGTATGATTATTGTTACTACTAGAGGAAGAATCCTTCTTGTTCTTGTTAATAGACTTGACTTGAGGCATGTAAGTAGATAAGAGTAAACGCTTGGCAATGTAAGAAGAACTTTTCTTGCGAAGATCATCATTGATTGCTTTTAAGAACTCATGCTCTTGCTCAAGATTGATCTTTTCAAAGAGTAACTTCTCATGAGTTCTCAAAAGTTCTCGATAATTCCCTAAGATAGTTTCATGAGCTAACTTAAGAGTGTTTAGTTCTTTAGTTAGATGCTCAATCTTCTCCTTATCATTGCCATTCATTTTATCTTGTTTAGCATGATTAATTGACGTTTCATCATAGTATTCATCACTAGAGTTGTCAATAAGTAAATCATCATCACCTAACAAGTCATCTTCATCACTATTGAAATCAACATACTCGGGGTGAGTTACATTAGGGCCTTTAGCCATGAAGCATCTTCCAATTCCTTCATTTGGTGAATCAAATATGTCGTAGGAGTTGGTTGACACAAGTGCTAGACTAGCAACACCTTCATCTTGAGTATGTTCTGAGTCAGAGTGATAACTTCTCTTGGAGTGATGTTCAGAGTCGGAACCGGATACCCATTCACCAACATGATCTTGATGTCTTCGTTTTATGTAGCTCTTTGATGACTTGTCCTTCCTTTCCGAATCTTTGCTTCTCCCGGATGTTCTTCATTCATAACGATCATATCTACTCCTTCTCTCTCTTGGCGGTGATTCTTCTCTTTTACTTCTTCTCTTGGAAGAATCTTCTCTTCTTTTGTAGGGTGCTGTACACTCATTGGAATAGTGTCCGGGTCTCCCACAATTGTAGCAATTGTGCTCTCGACTGGGAGATCTTTTATCATTGTAAGACCTTGACTTGGAGCTTCTTTCTTTGCTTCTACTCTTGTAGAATTTGTTGAAGTTCTTCACCATTAAGCTCAAATTCTTAATTGAAGGTTTGTTTCTCACTTGATGACGTAGGGGCTTCACATGAGGCTTTGTAAGCACCACTTGACTTGTTGTGAAGTTCCACTTTATCCTTGAGTGACATCTCATGAGCAACAGTTCTTCCAATGACCTCCGTTGGCTTGAGATTTTTGTAGTTGGGCATCATTTGGATCAATGTGCACACGGTATCATATTTTCCATCCAATGCTCTTAGGATCTTCTTGATGATGAATCTGTCGGCCATCTCTTCACTTCCTAAGCCTACAATCTCATTTGTGATAAGAGCAATCCTAGAGTACATTTCAGCGAAACCTTCACCATCCTTCATTTTGAACTTGTCAAGCTGACTTTGGAGCACATCCAACCTGGATTCCTTGACGGAGTCAGTACCTTCATGCATATCAATCAAAGTATCCCAAATTTCCTTTGCATTCTCAAGACGGCAGATTTTGTTGAATTCTTCGGGGCACAATCCATTGAAGAGGATATCACAAGCTTGAGCGTTGTATTGCAGCATCTTCAATATATCCGCACTAGCTTCATGGTTTGGTTCCCTCCCATCAAAGAATTCACCTTGCAAGCCAATACACACAATAGCCCAAACAGCGGGGTTATGTCCGAGAATATGCAGTTTCATCTTATGCTTCCAAATAGCAAAATTAGTGCCATCAAAGTAAGGACCTCTATGGTGATAATTTCCCTCACTAGACGCCATACTCTCCTAGGTTGTGAAACCAAGGCTATGACCACGAAAAGCTATGGAAATCAAAGCAAATGGAGACCAAAGCTCTGATACCACTTGTAGGACCTTGAAGTATGTCTAGAGGGGGGGTGATTAGACTACTTGAACAATTAAAAACATAACCTTTTCCCAATTTTAGTCTTTGGCGGATTTTAACTATCTTAGCACAAGTCAAGCAATCTTCACACAATTCAAGCAGGCATGCAAAGAGTATCTGAGCAGCGGAAAGTAAAGCATGCAACTTGCAAGAATGTGAAGGGAAGGGTTTGGAGAATTCAAACGCAATTGGAGACACGGATGTTTTTGTCGTGGTTCCGATAGGTGGTGCTATCGTACATCCACGTTGATGGAGACTTCAACCCACGAAGGGTAACGGTTGTGCGAGTCCACGGAGGGCTCCACCCAAGAAGGGTCCACGAAGAAGCAACCTTGTCTATCCCACCATGGTCGTCGCCCACGAAGGACTTGCCTCACTAGCGGTAGATCTTTACGAAGTGGGCGATCTCCTTGCCCTTACAAACTCCTTGGTTCAACTCCACAATCTTGTCGGAGGCTCCCAAGTGACACCTAGCCAATCTAGGAGACACCACTCTCCAAGAAGTAACAAATGGTGCGTTGATGATGAACTCCTTGCTATTGTGCTTCAAATGATAGTCTCTCCAACACTCAACTCTCTCTCATAGTATTTGGATCTGTAGGAAAGAAGATTTGAGTAAAAAGCAACTTGGGGAAGGCTAGAGATCAAGATTCATACGGTAGTAATGGAATATCTTGGCCTCAACACATGAGTAGGTGGTTCTCTCTTAGAAATGGTTAGTTGGAAGTGTAGGTTCGTTCTGATGGCTCTCTCCATGAATGAAGAGGAGGTGGAGGGGTATATATAGCCTCCACAGAAAATCTAACCGTTACACAAAAATTACCAATCTCGGTGGGACCGAATCAAGAAACTCGGTCGGACCGATTTGGTAAACCTAGTGACCATTAGTGATTTCGGTGGGACCGACATGCAACTCGTAGGACCGATATGGTTAGGGTTAGGGCATAACGTAATCTCGGTGAGACCGATTACACAAACTCGGTGAGACCGATTTTGGTAACTAGCTAACCAGAGAGTTGGTCAAGTAAACTCGGTGGGACCGATTCGCTCTTTTCGGTGAGACCGAAATGTTACGAAAAGAAAACAGAGAGTTTACTTTGCAATCTCGGTGGGACCGATCGCTCACGTCGGTTAGACCGAAATGTTATGAAGGGAAACAGAGAGATTACAATCGCATCTCGGTGAGACCGAGATCCCTATCGGTGAGACCGATTTGCTTAGGGTTTGTGGCAGTGGCTATGACATCTGAACTCGGTGGCGCCGGATAGAAAGAATCGGCGGGACGAGTTTGACTTTAGGTTTAGGTCATATGTGGATATGAGAAAGTAGTTGAGGGTTTTTGGAGCATATCACTAAGCACTTGAAGCAAGAAACTCATCAAGCAACACCTCATCCCTCCTTGATAGTATTGGCTTTTCCTATAGACTCAATGTGATCTTGGATCACTAAAATATAAAATGTAGAGTCTTGAGATTTTGAGCTTGAGCCAATCCTTTTATCCTTAATATTTTGAGGGATCCACTTTCATCATCCATGCCATGCCATTCATTGAGCTTTCCTGAAATATTTGTCTTGGAATAGTATTAGCTCAATGAGCTATATGTTATTATGAATTACCAAAACCACCTAGGGATAGTTGCACTTTCACCAGCACAGGGCCGCATTAGGTACAAAGTTGGTGTTGTGTTAGCTAGTAGTTCCGGGGAGTGACTTATCTTAGGAGCTTGAAGCCATTTCTCAGCGTTGCGCCTGGCCCGTGTGTCAGCAGCTGGGAGGTTGCCTAGTGAGGTCTTCGCGAGCCTCCTCCTTCTCCCCCGCACTCCCCTTCGCGCTCTTCGTCCTTTGGTCCCGGCCCTCGAGCGGGCTTAGCCATCGCTGGTATGCCAGGTCGCGATGCCGTGAACAAGGCCAGGAGGTGAGGGCTGGAGGGCCAGTAAGAGCCCGTGAGTCGCGATGCTCAGGTGCCCCCCTTTAACGCTCAAGCAGTTCATGCGGGTGAGAGGAAGAGAGGCCGCGGAGGCCTCGTCCGACGCTGTCCCTCAGAAAAACCCTATAAACTCATCACGAGAAAAAGGAGAGTTGCCATCACAATCGTCAGCCAGCCACCGGTTGCTCTCGGGGAGTGATGAGGGCACTGAGGGCTTGGTGAGGTGGCACTTTGCGGGGCTGCCGCGGCCAGAGCTCCGCCACTCAGGTTTGTCGATGTTTAGGGACGGACCCATGCACATGTGTCGTGCCAAGGAGAGCATCACCGAAGGTTGGCGTCAATCAAGCGGGCGGTCAAGCCAATCAGGTTAAGTATGGAAGGGTAGATTAGCTTAGGCAGGTGCGAGAGCGATACACGCCACTGGGTCAGGACCGAGCGGCTTGGGGATAATGCAGCCCGAGGGGCACCCCCAACAAGGTAAGCAACAAACATGAGCAAAATGGATACATGCCGCAGGGACGGACCCATGCGACCTGGGAATGATGCAGCCCTGTGGGCGCTCCCAGCTGAAATGGAACTTTGAAAGATGTCACCTGATATGGTTGAAGTTATAGGGATGCTGAAGTAGCTGACGACACATGATGCGGAAGCCGATCCTCACGAGCCCCTAGGGCCCAGAGCCTCGGGAGGCTCCGGGGGCAAAGGCGGCTCTTCAAGGATCATCTCCATCTCTGCCAGGACTGCACAATGCCTGACTTCCTGAGCCACCAGGACGCTCGTCAGCAGGCGCTGATGAGCAGCGACCGCGTTCGGCAGCCCGAGAGACATGCGAACGTAGCTATGGGGTGACTCCTCGCAACGTCCCACGCGCGAACGCTGGAGGTGCTCCTGAGATACGGCTCGGTTGAGTCCTGGTACGTCGATGCAGACGCGCAGCCCACCATCCTCGCCTGGATGGGGAGCTACGGCGAGTAAGCGGCGGCTGCCGCACATGATTCTTTACTCCTGCAACTCCTGAATGCTTCTTACGATGAACTCCTGAGGGTTTGGCCCTCCTTGCTTCACACTGTCTTGAGGGAAACATGCTTCGAAACACGCCTCCAAGTGGTGCCCGGGCGCCTCCCTCATGACCTTGGCAAAGTCGATGGCCCTCCAGGAGAGAGCCCCCGAGCCTTGCCCGAGGAGGGCGTCGGGCGCGCCTTCCTATGCAACAGAGGGAAGCGCCCCTTAGACGGGCACGGATCCTGGTGCGGCGCCCCTGGATGTGCCTGCCTCCTGATGGTTCGGACCAGGTGAAGTTTTCTTCTTCTTAGGGACTGCCTCAGGAAGGCCCCCGTTTCTGTGATCTGGGTCTTCGATTGCCGCGGCCTGGAAGGCACGCTCAAGAGAACACACTGCATCCTTCTCCTAGCAAGGAACTGTGATGACTCCACTGCTTCCTGGCATCTTGAGGACATTGTAGCCATGGTGAGTCACTGCCATAAACTTGCCCAGGGCCGGATATCCAAGGATGGCGTTGTAGGGTAGGTGAATGTGGGCGATGTCGAAGTCGATGAGCTCAGTGCAGTAGTTTTTGCGCTGTCCGAAGGTGACAGGGAGGCAGACCTGCCCTATCGGTGTGGTAGAACCGTTGGTGACTCCTGAGAAGGGCTTGGTCGGCTGAAGCTGATCATACGGCACTTGGAGATTGTTGAAATTTTCGACAGACAGGACGTTGAGTCCTGCCCCACCATCGATGAGGGTCCTAGTGACCTGCACGTTGCTGATGACTGGGGAATAGAGCATTGGGAGGACACCAGTTGTTGCTGCGCACTTTAGTTGATCCGCTGAACTGAACGCGATGGCACACGTGGACCACCGGAGAGGGCGGGAGGCTTCGGTTTTTGGGAGGACGACATTCACCTCGCGAGCAAACTGCTTGAAGATGCACTGAGAGGCTAGTGCTTGAGCTTCGCCTAGGATGCAAGCAATTGCACGCGGCTCCTGGAAGCCCCCAGCCCCCTCGTCCTGATGCTGGTCTACATTCCTCCTTGGTGGTGGCGGCGGTGGAGGGAGGCCTGCATTGCCTTGCGGGTGGTCCTTGCGAGGCTAGTCCCTCCAACCTCCCTCGCGAGGCTAATCCTGTCAACAGTCCTCGCGAGGTCGGTCACGCCACCCCTGGCGAGGGCCACAGTCTTCCCATCATCCTCCACCTCTTCCTCCTCCTTTGCCGTAGCCCCGATCGTTGCGCTTGGGGCATGGGCCGATACGCTCATCTCGCACAGCCCTGAGCTCCTGGCATTCATTGGTGTTGTGGGTGTGGAGGTTGTGGTACACGCAGTACCGGCTGCCCTTGGATGACTCCGGCTGATCCCTGCCTTGCTTGGTATCTGGCTCAGGTGTGAGCACAACTGCTCCTTTGCGCTTCACGTCCTTGACCTTGGGCTTCTTCTCTTCCGGATCGGCAGCTGGAAGCTCGAGGAGGGAGAGGCGTCCTTCCTTAGCCCTGGCGCACTTGGTTGCTAAGTTGAACAGCTCTAGAGAGAGGCACAGGTCCTCGTGGATTGCTAGCTCTTCCTTCATCTTGATGTCTCGGACGCCATAGGAGAAGGCTGAGATACTGGCCTCCTCAGTCACCTTGGGGATCTTGAGGCGGGCATTGTTGAAGCGTTGGATGTTGTCGGATTTAGGGTTCCGTCAGACCCTTAAGGTTCGAACTCTGGGGTGCGCGCGGAGATCACACCCCCTACCGGCTCATGTCTTGTTGCCTCGCAAAGGATCCGGGCTACACGAAGAACAACACAAGGGACACAAGGTTTATACTAGTTCGGGCCACCATTGTGGTGTAATACCCTACTCTAGTTTGTGGTGTGGTGGATTGCCTCAGGGGCTGATGATGAACAATACAAAGGAAGAACTGCCTCGCGAGGGGAGGAGTTCTTGTGTCGGTGGTTCTGGCTAAGGTTCGATTGGTCGACCTTCGGATCCCCCCTTTCCTACACTATGGTGGCTAGCCTTATTTATAGAGCGAGGCCCTGGTCCTCTTCCCAAATATTGAGCGGGAAGGGTGCCAACAATTGGCCATTTTGAGGGGGAACATCTAGTACACTTATCCTGACTAAAGTCAGCCCTCGCCTGCCAATGACTCTGATGATGACGCCTTCCTGGGCTCCATGATGACCTCCATCCTGCCGCTCTACTGGTCTGGTCTTGTTGCACCAAAATGGTTGCCTTTGCTTGATATCCTCGCCTGCGCTTGCCCCATTTGCACTAAAGAGGAAACAAGGACTCTGCGCAGGCCGGCGCTCGCCTGGCACCCAGCTGGCTTCGGTCGTCATGGCTTGCGTCACGGGCACCTCGTGAGGTACCCCGCCTTGATCTCTCCACCTCCTCGCGAGCCATCCTAACGAGGCTGCGCCTGAGGAAGCTTCCTGTCGTCCGCCCCGTGAGGCTTGGCCCCTCGCGAGGGTCTTGAGCATGTGTCGATGAATATGGGCCGTACTGGGCCACTCCTTGAGCCATACTGCAGGCCATAGGCAGGCAAGTCTGGGTACCCCCGTTCCCAGAATGCCGACAGTAGCCCCCGGGCCCAAGGCGCGCCTGGACTTGTCTTAGCAGAGAAGCGAAGGGGCAAGTGCGAAGAGCCGCGGGCCCCAAAAGCCTGCGGCCTTGGGCGCCGCATGGACGTGGGCGTCCCCGCTTCCCCACGACGCCTCGGCAACCGCATGACTTGACAAAAGGGCGGCCCTGGGCCAGGCTTACCTTCTTTGCCTTTGCCAGTCATTTGTCCCAGATCCCCTTTCTCGCTCTCCTTTGCCTCCCTTTTCCGAGTTCTTTCTTTCTGTTCTTCGCCAGTACAACCTGCAGGCTCTGCACCTACACCCCAACTATGTTCTTCTTCTGGCGATTTTCTCCTATTATTGCGAGGCTCATATTGGGGTAAAGCCCTCGGTGGCCCTGCTACGCAACTACTTTTACCTCCGGGTTTCTCGCGGTCCCATCACCGCATGCACGAGCTTTGTCGCGTATTCCAGCTCCAACGCCATCTCGAAGCATGGGAAGAGGATCGAAGGCTTCCGGAGCAAGTGGGTCATGGTGGATGCCGGGCGCATCCACCCTCGGCTGATGCTGCCTACGGGGCAGCCTGAGGCCGTCGACACCTGGTCCCGCGCGGAGGTCGTCAATCCCCGTGTGAAGCCAGTGCTGAAGAGGATGGACGCAGACCTGTGGCTGGCCAGCATGGCGACGACGAAGTTAACCGGGCGACGCTCCTGAGGGAGTTCCTGGAGCACCGGGTGGCTCCACTTCAGGAATATTCGCTCCCCCTATGGAGGCTCGGGGAAGCCGACGTCGCCCTCCGCCCGAGCCCCGCAGTCCTGGCCGATGGAGATCTGGCCGCGGTCCTCCAATCCTTGGTTGGGAAAGACGTGGCGAGACTGGAGGGTGCTCCTGCACCCCTGTTCCTTCGGGATGACTGGGAGCAGGTGGTGAATTCCATGCCTGCCTTCAACGGGGAGGGGCCTGTGCATGCGGACGTTCCCAAGGACCTGGCGGCCCTGGCGACGGTGAACGTATCTTCCCTAGACTCCGGCAGGGAGGAGGAAGAAGAGGGGGAGGAAGAGGAGTCTGACTCTGAGGCGACCGACGAGGATTCGGGGAAGTCCCTCCCCTAGCGCAGGTCCCGCGCCCTTTGCCTGATTTCGGACGACGACGAGGACGGAGACGAGCGAGGCGGGGAGAGTTCACCCCTGATCCCGAAGGACAGGACGGGGCTGGTTCTTCGTGGGCCTGCTCCGGCTCCAAGGCGGTCTGAGGCCAGCTTCAATTCCTCTGACGTGCCTCCTGCTTCCGAGTCTCCTAAGGCTGACCCCAGCAGCCGGCTCTCGGGCTTCAAGTTTGGTCGGAGGCTGCTTGAGTCCACGATCGATGAACAGTAAGTGCTTGATTTTCGTTTTGCTTCCTGCTCCTGTTGCTGAGGCTTGACGTCCATATTCCTTGGCTAGGCCGATGCCTGCGGCGAAAAGGCTGAAGGGGGCCCCTAAGGCTTCGCCAGGGGCAACGCTTCCACCTGCGGGAGAAGGAGGTGGCGAGGCCCGAGCCTCCCCTGCCCAGTCATCCTCGCGAGGCCAGGTGGGGTGTGCTGGTGTGAGCTCAGCCCCCGTGGCCCAGGTGAATCCAGAGGCGTCCCTACCTGATGCCACCGCTGCAGCCGCCGGGGCTCAGAAGGTCCCGACGCATGGCGCTGTGATCACGCTGCCTTCTTCTCCTCCTACTCCGCCAACCGCCATTTCTCCGACTCCCTCTACTTTCTTGGATCATGCTGCTGCTGAGCTGGACCGGCTGCGAGAGGATCTTCACGGCGTTGACCCCTGCCTGGTGGCCGGGTGCCTGGAGTTGGCCTCTGGCTGGGTCCGCTATGAGGACAAGCAGGCCATCCTCCAAGCCAAGGCCGCTCGCGACGCTGCCTTGGGGGAGGTTGCGGATGTCCGGGACCGCTGCAAGGCGCTGGAGAGCGAGCTGCAAGGCCTGCGTAACCAGCACGCCAAGGAGATTCGTGACCACCAGGAGAAGGAGAAGGAGATGAAGACTTGAGAGGCTGCTGTCAAGGACCGGGACGCCGAGCTTGATGAACGTTGTGGTCGATTGGATACGCTGGAGGAGGCGTTGGAGGTGAAGAGGATCAAGCTGGACGGCAAGGCCAAGGTCCTGGCCGAGGACCGCGTGGCCTTTGCTAGTTGGAGGAGAGGGCTCGCGCCTCGCTGAATATGCTATATGATGGTGGCCTAGAAAAGCCGCTAGCTGGCGCTGAGGATGGCCCCGCCAAGTTGCTTCCCTTCCTGGTCCACGCACTTGAAGATGTCGCCATCGGCCTTGGCTCCATGGCTGAGGCCGAGGTGCGTGTCCTTTCCTCTGCAGTGCTAACGTGTGTCTTCACCCACGTCTATCTTCGCGACCCCAACATCAATCTTGATGGCCTGCTGGAGCCTGCGAGCGGCGATCTTGCCGCTGCCGCTGCTGAGGCGGTGAAGGGTCGAGCGGAAGCCCTGCCGGCGAAGTTCTGCGCCTTCATCACCAAGCCAAGGCAAGATGCTGCCAATCCTGGGGCTCCGCGAGGTGAAGCCGCCCAGCGCAACTCCACCGCCGGGAAGTGACCCCTTCACGGCTCCTGTCCTGTTTTAGTTCCTGCAACATGCATCATGCCTCGTGGAGGCATTTAAACTTGTGTTTGGCATTGTGAAAACAACCTATGGACAGTAATATTTGCTTTTGAATTCCTTGAGATTTGCGCTTTCCTTCCTACTTGCTTGTGTTCTACGTCTGCAAAACCCGGCCCCGCGCATACCTCAGCCGCCGTTAGCCCCGACCGGGAACCAGGACGGGACCAAGGAGTGAGGTGCTACGTGACCAGTTAGGCACCTGAGTCGCGATGCTCAGGAGTCCCCCTTGACGCGCAAACAACAAGTAGGGAGGGGAGGTGTAGGAGTGGATCTACCATTCTACGTCGGCAGGGCCCGGCCCCGCGCATACCTCAACCACCGTTGGCCCCAGACGGGACCAAGGAGTGAGGGGCTACGTGACCAGTTAGGTTCCTGAGTCGCAATGCTCAGGAGTCCCCCTTGACATTCAAACAACCTTCATACCTTGGCTCCGCAAGGGGAAAGACGTGCGATGAACCAGGCCCGAGGGACCTGGCTGGGTGGCGTGCGCTCGGGCGTGGCCTGGGCGTGGCCCCCGTGCCTAGCCCCCTCACGTGGCGCTCTCGAGGGGAGGCGTTAAGATAGGCCAGTCACTGAGCTCTGGGCTCCCTGAGGTTAATGCGGCCGTGGGGCACCCTCAGTTGTTTATCACCAGCACAGAGCATAGCGCTTCCGTATGTGTATGGGCATAGCCGCTCCTCGGAAGTGTCGTCAGCCAGCGCGGAGCATGGTGCTTCCACTGGTGCGTGGGAGGGGGATCCCCTCCGGGAGGAGCCCCCGGGGCGTGTACAGCCCCACCCCAACACGTGGCTGGCACGGTAGGTCTTGATGAGGTGTATCTGGGCACCCGCGAGCCAGCGCGGGACTCACGGGGCCCTACCTCAAGGCGGGTTGCGCTTGGCTCTAGGCCTTTGTTTATAGTGTGTTCCTGCAAGTTTGGTTAGATGCCGATGCTCTACGTCCTCAGGTCCCGTCCCTCGAGTGAGCTCAGTCGTCGCTGGTATGCCAGGTCGCGATGCCGTGGACAAGGCCAGGAGGTGAGGGCTGGAGAGCTAGTAAGAGTCCATGAGTCGCGATGCTCAGGTACCCCCCCTTTTAACGTGCAAGCGGCCAGCATGAGGGAAGAAGGGTGCCTTCACAGGCATCATGTAATAATCATGGAGGGTCAAATGCACGACATGAATAAACGAGGGAGATACATGCCGCTGGGTCAGGCCCGAGCGGCTTGGGGATAATGCAGCCCGAGGGGCGCCCCCAACAAAGTAACTTAAAGACATGAGCAAAAGGGATACACGCCGCAGGGGCGGGCCCACGCAGCCTGGGAACGACGCAGCCCTAGGGGCGCTCCCAGCTGAAAATGAAACTCGAAGGATGACACCTGATGACATCGGAGATGAAGGAATGCTGAAGTAGCGGACGACATGCGCTGCGGAAGCCGATCCTCACGAGCCCTTAGGCCTAGGAGCCTTGGGAGGCTCCGGAGGCGCTGGTGGCTCCTCGAGGACCATCTCCATCTCCGTCAGGACTGTGGAATGCCTGACCTCCTGAGCCTCCAGAATGCTCCTGATGAGGCGCCGACGTGCAGCAGCCGCATTCGGCAGGCCGAAAGGCATGCGAACATAGCTGTGGGGTGGACCTCGCAGCGTCCCACACGTGAGGGCCAGAAGCGCTCCTAAGAGGCGGCTCGGTTGAGCCCTGGTACATCGATGCAGACGCGTAGCCGTCCATCCTTGCCTGGATGGGGAGCTATGGCGGGTAAGCGGCGGTTGCCACTCATGACTCTTGACTCCTGCAGCTCCTGAATGATCTCGCTGATGAACTCCCGAGGGTTTGGCCCTCCTTGCCTTACTCCTTCCTGAGGGAAACGTGCTTTGAAGCACGCCTCCAATTGGTGCCCGAGCGCCTCCCTCATGATCTTGGCAAAGTCGATGGCCCTCCAGGAGAGAGCCCCCAAGCCTTGCTCAAGGAGGGCGCCGGGCGCGCCTTCCTATGCGACAGAAGGAGGCGCCCCTTGAACGGGCATGGATCCCGAGGGGCCTGCCTCCCGAGGGTTCGGACCAAGTGATGTCTTCTTTTTCTTAGGGACTATCTCGGGAAGTCTTCCGCTCGTGTGCTCTGGGTCTTCGATTGTCGCGGCTTGGAAAGCACGCTCAAGGCAGCACACTGCATCCCTCTCCTCGTAAGGCACCGTGATGACTCCACCGCTTCCAAGCATCTTGAGGACATTGTAGCCGTGATGGGTCACTTCCATGAACTTGGCCAGGGTTGGGTCCGGGAGGATGGCATTGTATGGCAGGCGAATGTGAGTGACGTCGAAGTCAATGAGCTCGGTGCGGTAGTTGTCGGGCTGCCCAAAGGTGACAGGAAGGCAGACTTCCCCTATCGGAACGGTGGAACCATCAGTGACTCCTAAGAAGAGCTTGGTTGGTTGAAGCTGATTGTACAGCACTTGGAGATTGTTGAAGGTCTCGACGGACAGGATGTTGAGTCCTGCTCCACCATCGATAAGGGTCCTAGTGACTTGCACATTGATGATGATTGGGAGCAATGCATCGGGAGGACTTCGGCCGTGGCTGCGCACTTGAGCTGATCCGCTGAGCTGAATGTGATAGCGCACGCTGACCACCTGAGAGGGCGCGTGGCCTCAAGCTTGGGGAGGACTGCATTCACCTCGCGAGCAAACTGCTTGAAGATGCATTGACAGGCTGGGGCCTGAGTGCTGCCCAAGATGCAAGCGATTGCGCACGGCTCCTGGAAGCCCCCAGCCCCTTCATCCTGATGATGGTCTTCATTCCTCCTCGGCTGAGGTGGCAGAGGAGGGAGGCCTAAGTTGCCTTGAGGGCAATCCTCTTGAGGCTGATCCCTCCAGCCTCCCTCGCGAGGCTGGTCCTGCCAGCGGTCCTCGCCAGGTCGGTCACGCCACCCTTGGCAAGGCCACGGTCTTCCCATCGTCCTCCACCTCCTCCTCCTCCTCGGCCATAGCCCCGGTCATTGCGCTCAGGGCGTCGACCTGGACGCACATCTTGCACAGCCCTAAGCTCTTGGCATTCGTTGGTGTTGTGGGTGTGGAGGTCATGGTACACACAGTACCGGCTGCCCTTGGATGACTCAGGCTGATCCCTTCCTTGCTTGGTGTCCGGCTCTGCTCCAAGCATAGCAGCCCCCTTGCGCTTCACATCCTTGACCTTGGGCTTCTTCTCTTCTGGATCGGTGGCCGGAAGCTCGAGGAGGGAAAGGCGCCCTTCCTCAGCCCTGGCACACTTGGTCGCCATGTTGAATAGCTCCAGGGATGTGCACAGGTCTTCATGGATTGATAGCTCCTCTTTCATCTTGATGTCACGCACGCCATCGGAGAAGGCTGAGATGATTGCCTCCTCAGTCACCCTGGGGATCTTGAGGCGAGCGTTGTTGAAGCGCTGGATGTACTTCTGCAGGGTCTCTCCTGGCTGCTGCTTGATGCGGCGCAGGTCGCTCATGGCCGGGGGCAGGTAGCGAGTGCCTTGGAAGTTGGTGATGTAGTGAGTGCGCATCTCGTCCCAGGAGGAGATCATGCCAGGAGCCAGGTTTAGGAGCCAGGTGCGGGCACCGTCCTTGAGCGCCATGGGAAACCAGTTCGCCATGACCTTCTCATCCCCGTTGGCTGCTTTGATGCCCATCTCATAGAGCTGTAGGAACTCCGCAGGGTCGGCCGTGCCGACGTAGCGCGGGGGCAGATCTGGCTTGAACTTGCCTAGCCAGGCCATGCTGCACAGCTCGGCGGTGAAGGCACGACAGCCTGCAGTGGCCACGGGAGGCCTTTGGTGACGAAGAGCTTGATCTTGGAGGTCTCCGCGCGCTGCCGCCAGGAGCAGCGCGGGGTCTTGGCGCGCTGGAGCAGGAGCGCGGTCATAACGTGCCGGTGCGGGGAGCACATGGGCTGCTTCTTGAGGACGAGTGATCTCTCGGTAGCTCTTCTCTTGCTTCACGGGCGCTGGACAGAGCGGGTCCCATCCAGGGGCCGCGCGCCTTGGGGCCAGGGCGCCTTCTTGAGGGGGAGGTGGCTGAGGCGCCTCCGGAGCTGCGTTGCCCGCGCAGGGCGGGGGGCGGTGCAGCGAGAGGGATGGTGCAGGGGAGCCCCCGGTGGCGCTGACGAGCTCGGTGAATCGGGCGAGCCACTCGTCATAGAGGTCGTCGACGGGACGGTAGTGCAGGAGCTCCAGCGCCAGGAGCAGCGCGGCGTGCGCGTCCGCAGGTGCGCGATGGGCGTGGGATGACGAACCTGTAGGACCTTGAGAAGAGGTGTCTAGAGGGGGGGTGATTAGACACTAAGTACCAAAGTTGCAGTTTTTAGGATTCTTTAAGTTTAAGTGGAGTTTAGGCACAACTTTAACATTCACAACATATAGCAAGCAAGCATGCAAAGAGTATATGAGCAGCGGAAAATAAAGCATGCAACTTGCAAGAATGTAAAGGGAAGGGTTTGGAAGATTCAAACGTAATTGGAGACACGGATGTTTTTGGCGTGGTTCCGATAGTTGGTGCTATCGTACATCCACGTTGATGGAGACTTCAACCCACGAAGGGTAACGGTTGCACGAGTCCACGGAGGGCTCCACCCACGAAGGGTCCACGAAGAAGCAACCTTGTCTATCCCACCATGGCCGTCGCCCACGAAGGACTTGCCTCACTAGCGGTAGATCTTCACGAAGTAGGCGATCTCCTTGCCCTTACAAACTCCTTGGTTCAACTCCACAATCTTGTCGGAGGCTCACAAGTGACACCTAGCCAATCTAGGAGACACCACTCTCCAAGAAGTAACAAATGGTGCGTTGATGATGAACTCCTTGCTCTTGTGCTTCAAATGATAGTCTCCCCAACACTCAACTCTCTCTCATAGGATTTGGATCTGGTGGAAAGAGGGTTTGAGTGGAAAGCAACTTGGGAAAGGCTAGAGATCAAGATTCATATGGTAGGAATCGAATATCTTGGCCTCAACACATGAGTAGGTAGTTCTCTCTCAGAAATAGGATGCTGGAAGTGTAGGTTCAGTCTGATGGCTCTCTCAACGAATGAAGAGGAGGTGGAGGGGTATATATAGCCTCCACAAAAAATTTAACCGTTACACACAATCTACCAAACTCGGTGGGACCGAATCGTTAAACTCGGTCAGACCGATTTAGCAAATAATGTGACCGTTAGGGTTTTCGGTGGGACCGGAATGCAACTCGGTGGGACCGATTCGGTTAGGGTTAGGGCATAACGTAAACTCGGTAAGACCGATTACACAAACTCGGTGGGACCGATTTTGGTAATAAGCTTTCCAGAGAGTTGGTCAGGCAAACTCGGTTTGACCGATTATCAAACTCGGTTTAATCGATTATCAAACTCGGTGGGACCGATTTTGATAATAAGTTAACCAGAGAGTTTGCATTGTAATCTCGGTAGTACCGATTGCTCAAACTCGGTGAGACCGATTTTGATAATGGACATACACAGAGAGATTACAATCCCATCTCGGTGAGACCGAGATCCCTATCGGTGAGACCGATTTGCCTAGGGTTTGTGGCAGTGGCTAAGACATCCAAACTCGGTGGCGCCGGATAGAAAGAATCAGTGGGGCCGAGTTTGACTTTAGGTTTAGGACATATGTGTGGAAGTGGGAAAGTAGTTGAGGGTATTTGGAGCATATCACTAAGCACTTGAAGCAAGAGGCTCATTAAGCAACACCTCATCCCTTCTTGATAGTATTGGCTTTTCCTATAGACTCAATGTGATCTTGGATCACTAAAATGTAAAATGAAGAGTCTTGAGCTTGAAGCTTGAGCCAATCCTTTGTCCTTAGCATCTTGAAGGAGTTCCCACATCCTTTAGTCCATGCCACTCCATTGTTGAACTTATCTGAAACATACTAGATAAAAGTGTTAGTCCAACAAGAGATATGTTGTCATTAATTACCAAAACCACCTAGGGAGCACTTGTGCTTTCAATCTCCCCCTTTTTGGTAATTGATGGCAACATACATCAAAGCTTTAGATAAAGATATAAAGAATAGCAAGTAAAGCTTTGGAAAGACATGTAACAAGCATAGGCTCCCCCTACATGTATGCAGTCATGTGAATATGAAATATAGAAGCATGTGATAGCATAACCATGATAGAGTAGGCAATGTGTTACATGTATCTTGGCTATATGCATCAGAGCAAAAAGTATTAAAGAGAATACCTTCATGCCTATGAGTCCTTCTTGCAAATAGTATGTACATCAGCAAGAATTCCTCATACACATGATTGTGATGCATATACTTACCTTGTGGTCTTGAGTTGGCTTAGGATGGAATGAAACTGCGAAAACAAGGTTAGATAACATAGATGCATCTACTAGCCAGAGCAAACAGAAGAAACCACAAGAATACCAAGACTGAGATGACATGTAGAGAATGAGTACTGAGTACCACATTGGATTAGACATGTCCCCTATAGTAAAGATATGCAATGAATTTAAATGATCTCTTTCCCTTAGATGTCTTGCTCCCCCTGAATCTAAGATGGGATACTGGGAGAAGATAGGGAACAGAAAATCAGAGCTGAAGGAAAACAGAGCTGAAAGATATGATTGATGATCAGAGCTAAAGTTCAGAGCTAATGTATGCTAATGTAAAATGATCACAACAGATCATATGAACATGTCTCTCCCCTCAAGAAGACATGTGGACATCTCTCCTCTTGAACACCAAGCATCTGGGATCCTTGAGAAATACTTTCTACTTAAGTATCCTCTCCCCCTGGAGATCTCTCTCTCCCCTTGAAGGATCTTCTCTCTCTCCCTCCGAGATGTGATCTCTCTCTCTAAATGATAAGCTTTGATGTGATCTCTCTCTCCCCCTTTGACATCAATTTCCAAGAAGGGCTTGATAAAGATGTAATCTCTCTCTCTCCCTCTGGAATTTGTCGTGAATGGGTTTGATCCTTGAGTCAGAACATAAAGCAATGATAAAAATGTGATGCTTGTAGAGGACAAGATTCATTGAGTGGAGCTGGATCAGAAGAAACACAGAATATGTGGCAAAGAGTTTTTCCTGTTATGAAATCGGTGGCACCGAATGGTATGGTTCGGTCGTACCGAAAAGGTTCGGTTGGACCGAAAATAACAAATCGGTGTAACCGAGTTCATCGCAGAGAAAACACTTGTCACCTCAGCTCACTTGACTAGTAAGATCTCACAAAGATTTGCAAGGAATTAACTGAAAGATATGCAAGGAATTAGATGCAGAAAATGCAGAGAAAACAGAAAGAAATCTAGATGAAGTTTTTTTTGAAAGGGGAAACACATATGCATGAGACAAATGCAAAAACTCAGAAAAGAACACGGGAGAACTTCATCTAGAGATGGTCGGCGACAAAGTCACCTATGTTAGAGTATATTGACTTAGGAGTCAAGTGAGATCACTTGATCATAGGCCATACTCATCGTTTAAGCTCAAAATGGGGTCGCCATTTTTCGTTTAAGCATCTTGATGTATTCACATCTTGTTGAGTTGCTTTAACTCATGACTCGGAGTAAAGCTTCTCTAAGATGGAATAACATACCTTGGTTTGTGGTGTTGTCCATGTAGTTGAACTTGTGTGGGTTGCTCAAGGTTGATGTAGCTCATCAAGAATTTGTAGCATCACTATGAATTTGAGTCCATCTACCTACATGGGTTAGTTCTTGCAAGGAAGAGCACTTGTATATCCAAAAATGACAATCATGAAACTCAACATAGAATTTGTCAAAGGATATGTTTGAATGGTTTCGTGCTTCCTTGTCTTCAACCACCTTTGTATAGAGACTTGGTGATGTAGAGATTGCTCAAGATGTGAGTAGGTTACAATCTCATGGAGTTTGATTCAACCCTACATGGGTTAGATGACATGCAAGATACAAATATATTCAAGACATAAGATTTTCATCATAAGATAAATATCAAGGATTAGTCATAAGCTCATGTCTTGCATGTATCCAATGGAGTTTCTACTCCAAGTTTGAAGCATCAATGATGTTCAATTCTCCTCTTAACCTGCAAAACACTTTCTTATCAAGAGGTTTAGTGAATATATCCGCTAATTGCTTTTTGGTGCAAACATGCTTAAGATCAATGTCACCCTTAGCAACATGATCTCGAATGAAATGATGACGAACTTCAATATGCTTAGTTCGAGAATGTTGCACAGGATTATGACCAATTTTGATAGAACTTTCATTATCACAAAGCAATGGAACATGTCTCACATATATCCCATAATCTTTAAGAGTTTGGGTCATCCAAAGTAATTGAGCACAACATGAACCAACGGCAATATATTCAGCTTCGGCGGTGGATAAGGATACCGAGTTTTGTTTCTTGGAGGACCAAGACACAAGAGATCTACCAAGAAATTGACAAGTACCCGAAGTGGACTTTCTATCAACCTTGTCTCCGGCATAGTCTGAGTCGGAGTAGCCAATAAGATCGAAAGAGGCCCTCTTAGGATACCAAATGCCAAAATTTGGTGTATGGATTAAGTATCTCACTATCCTTTTCACGGCCTTAAGATGACATTCTTTAGGAGTAGCTTGATATCGTGCACACATGCACACACTTAGCATAATATCGGGACGTGAAGCACATAGATATAACAATGAACCAATCATAGAGCCATAAACCTTTTGATCAACCAGTTCACCATCTTTGGTTAAATCAAGATGTCCACTAGCATGCATGGGTGTAGTCATACCTTTGCATTCTTGCATATTGAACTTCTTGAATAAGTCCTTGGTGTACTTTTTTTGTGAGACAAAAGTACCTTCCTTAGTTTGCTTGATTTGCAAACCAAGAAAGAATTTGAGTTCACTCATCATAGACATCTCAAACTTCTCCGACATTAGCTTCCCAAACTTTTCACTAAAATGAGGGTTAGTTGAACCAAATATAATATCATCAACATAAATTTGGCACACAAAGAGTTCACCATTAACCCTTTTAGTAAAAAGAGTAGAATCAATTTTCCCAATTTCAAAGCCTTTTTCAATAAGGAACTTGGTCAAGCATTTATACCATGCTCTAGGAGCTTGTTTAAGTCCATAAAGAGCTTTGTGCAGTTTGTAAACATGATTGGGTTTCTTAGGATTGACAAAGCCGGGAGGTTGTTTAACATAAACTTCCTCCTCTATTTCACCATTTAGAAAAGCACTTTTAATGTCTATTTGGTACAAGGTGATATCATGGTGATTAGCATAGGCAAGTAAGATGTGAATGGACTCAAGTCTAGCAACGGGGGCGTAAGTCTCACCATAGTCCATACCTTCGACTTGTGTGTAGCCATGGGCGACAAGACGTGCTTTGTTGCGAACTACTTGTCATCTTTATCTTGCTTGTTGCTAAACACCAATTTGGTACCGATGATGTTGTGGTTGTTGTCGGGCTTCTCAACCAATGTCCAAACTTGATTCCTCTCAAAGTTGTGTAGCTCTTCATGCATAGCATTTATCCAATCTGGATCTTCCAATGCTTCTTCGACCTTCATAGGTTCAATGCTAGAGATGAAAGAATAGTTTTCACAAAAGTTAGCTAAACGAGTTTTAGAGGGAGTGATTCTCCCGGTTTGAATATCATTGTAGATTTGCTCAATGGGATGGTCTTTAGCAATTCTTGCTCGAACTCGTGAAAGCTTTTGCTTGGATCTTCGTTGAACATCTTCTTCATCTTGTTCTTCTTCTTGGCCTTCTTCATTGTTGGCGTTGTCGTTCTCTTGTTGTGGTGGAGAAGGAGGTTGTTGACGTTCATCTTGATGCACTTCCTCATTTTCTTCATCTTGGTGTGTCCCACTTGTGGATGCTTCCGTATCAACTCTTGGTTCACCTTGTCGTGAAGTAGAAGCTTCCACTTGGACGGACGAGGTACTCTCCTTCACCTCCGTTGGACGGACCTTGCCAATAGACAAGTCTTGGATTGCTTCTGAAGGATCTTTGTCTCCTACATCAATTGGCAATTGCTCTACTTGCGAGCCATTAGATTCATCAAACTTCACATCTACCGTCTCCTCAACCTTTTGGGTGAAATTGTTGTAGACATGGTAAGTGTGAGAGTTTAACCCATAACCTAGCAGGAAACCTTCATGAGACTTAGGAGCAAATTTAGAATGATGATGCTTATCAAGAATGTAGCACTTTGAGCCGAATACTCGAAAGTATCCAACTTGGGGTTTGTTACCGGTGAGTAGCTCGTATGCCGTCTTGCCGAGTAGCTTGTGAAGATACAAGCGATTTGTTGCATGACAAGCTACCTCAACCGCTTCTGCGCAAAAATGCTTCGGCGTCTTATACTCATCAAGCATCGTTCTCGCCATTTCGATGAGCGTCCGGTTCTTCCTCTCAACAACTCCATTTTGTTGAGGTGTGTACGTAGCCGAGAACTCGTGTGAAATCCCTTCTTCGTCAAGAAAGGTGTCCACATTTGCGTTCTTGAACTCTGTTCTGTTGTCACTGTGAACCTTCTTGATCTTCACTTCAAATTGGTTTTGGGCCTTCCTAGCGAAGTTTTTGAAGATCTTTTGGACCTGTGATTTATCATCGGGAAAGAACACCCACGTAAATCTGGAAAAATCATCAACTATAACTAGACCAAAAGAATTTCCACCGAGACTCTTGTAAGAGTTGGGACCAAAGAGATCCATGTGAAGTAGCTCGAGTGGCCTCTTCGTGGTCATGATGTTCTTCACGAGATGCCTTCCTCCAACCTGTTTACCTGCTTGACAAGCACTGCAAATTCTATCCTTATCAAAATGACATCATTAACTCCAAGGATATGATTTCCCTTAATAAGCTTGTCAAGGTTTCGCATACCAACATGACCTAATCGTCTATGCCATAACTAGCCTTTTGAGGATTTAGCAATGGAGCAAGTTTTAGGTTGAGCCATTTTAGTGAAATAAACAATGTATAGATCACCTTTATGCACACCAGTAAAGACCATTTTATGATTATCTCGACGAAACACTTGGCAATCTACTTCAATAAATAGAACATTGAAACCGAAATCAGCAAGTCTAGATACTGAAAGTAAGTTGTACCCAAGAGATTCAACGAGCATGACATTTTGTATGGAGCTATCATGTGAGATGGCCACCTTACCAAGGCCAACCACCTTACCCTTTGAGTTTTCACCGAAAGTGACATACTTTCGAGGACTATCATTATCAGCAAGCTCACGAAACATGTCTTTATCTCCGGTCATGTGATCGGTACATCCACTATCAAGAACCCATTCCTTTGCTCCTGACATGTATCCCCAAAGATTTGCCATAAGACCAAAATGTCTCATTGCATCATCAAGATCGAAGTCACTATCATCATCCTCATCATAGTATCCATGTTCAACATCGTCATGTGGTGGATCAAATCCTAGGAAGGGTGATTCGTTAGAGTGATTTTGACAAAGATCTTGTCTATGAATTTTTATAGCTTTGGAAATAATGTCACTAATAATACCAACATTTCCTTTGGCACGCATAAGGTTTGTAAGCTCAAATAGACGATCACCAAACATAGGATCACTAGTATTCATTTTACTCAAAGCAATAGACTTATGGAGAATTTCATCTAGATTTTTCAAAGAATAATCAGGAAATCGTTCCTCAAGAAATTTCCATATAGTGTAGGCACACTCAAGAGTAGGCAGTTTTATAATCAAGTTTCTAGGCAAGCCTCTAGTGATAAGATTAATAGTTCTAATATTCCTAATCATGTCAATTGACTCATCAAGGGTAGGATGCATAGGATCAACACAAGGTGCACAAGGACTAGCAATGTACTTGTTCAAATGATATTGATTGAAAATTACAAGCATCTCATTTTTTCACTCATGAAAGTACTCTCAATCAAGAATAGGCACTCTATGTCTAAGACTCCCAAAGTAGACTCATCCATCTTCCTCCAATGGTGATTAAACCAAAGCAATGGAGACCAATGCTCTGATACCACTTGTAGGACCTTGAGAAGAGGTGTCTAGAGGGGGGGGGGTGATTAGACACTAAGTACCAAAGTTGCAGTTTTTAAGATTCTTTAAGTTTAAGTGGAGTTTAGGCACAAGTTTAACATTCACAACATATAGCAAGCAAGCATGCAAAGAGTATATGAGCAGCGGAAAATAAAGCATGCAACTTGAAAGAATGTAAAGGGAAGGGTTTGGAGGATTCAAACGCAATTGGAGACACGGACGTTTTTGGCGTGGTTCCGATAGGTGGTCCTGTCGTACATCCACGTTGATGGAGACTTCAACCCACGAAGGGTAAAGGTTGCGCGAGTCCACGGAGGACTCCACCCACGAAGGGTCCACGAAGAAGCAACCTTGTCTATCCCACCATGGCCGTCGCCCACGAAGGACTTGCCTCACTAGTGGTAGATCTCCACGAAGTAGGCGATCTCCTTTCCCTTACAAACTCCTTGGTTCAACTCCACAATCTTGTCGGAGGCTCCCAAGTGAAACCTAGCCAATCTAGGAGACACCACTCTCCAGGAAGTAACAAATGGTGTGTTGATGATGAACTCCTTGCTCTTGTGCTTCAAATGATAGTCTCCCCAACAGTCAACTCTCTCTCATAGGATTTGGATCTGGTGGAAAGAGGGTTTGAGTGGAAAGCAACTTGGGAAAGGCTAGAGATCAAGATTCATATGGTAGGAATGGAATATCTTGGCCTCAACACATGAGTTGGTAGTTCTCTCTCAGAAATAGGATGCTGGAAGTGTAGGTTCAGTCTGATGGCTCTCTCAACAAATGAAGAGGAGGTGGAGGGGTATATATAGCCTGCACACAAAATCTAACCGTTACACACAATCTACCAAACTCGGTGGGACCGAATCGTTAAACTCAGTCATACCGATTTAGCAAATAATGTGACCGTTAGGGTTTTCGGTGGGACCGAAATGCAACTCGGTGGGACCGATTCAGTTATGGTTAGGGCATAACGTAATCTCGGTAAGACCAATTACACAAACTCGGTGGGACCGATTTTGGTAATAAGCTTTCCAGAGAGTTGGTCAGGCAAACTCGGTTTGACCGATTATCAAACTCGGTGGGACCGATTTTGATAATAAGTTAACCAAAGAGTTTGCATTGTAATCTCGGTAGTACCAATTGCTCAAACTTGGTGATACCAATTTTGATAATGGACATACATAGAGTGACTACAATCCCATCTTGGTGAGACCGAGATCCCTATCGGTGAGACCGATTTGCCTAGGGTTTGTGGCAGTGGCTAAGACATCCAAACTCGGTGGCGCCGGATAGAAAGAATCAGTGGGGCCGAGTTTGACTTTAGGTTTAGGACATATGTGTGGAAGTGGGAAAGTAGTTGAGGGTATTTGGAGCATATCACTAAGCACTTGAAGCAAGAGGCTAATTAAGCAACACCTCATCCCTTCTTGATAGTATTGGCTTTTCCTATAGACTCAATGTGATCTTGGATCACTAAAATGTAAAATGAAGAGTCTTGAGCTTGAAGCTTGAGCCAATCCTTTGTCCCTAGCATCTTGAAGGAGTTACCACATCCTTCAGTCCATGCCACTCCATTGTTGAAATTATCTGAAACATACTAGATAAAAGTGTTAGTCCAACAAGAGATATGTTGTCATTAATTACCAAAACCACCTAGGGAGCACTTGTGCTTTGAGAACCGGCTGGAGTCAGCAACGGGGTGGTGGTGCGGCCTTCTCGCCGTACCGAAGGATGTAGGGACGACGCCTGCTGCTCGTTCCCCACCGGGCCGGTGGCGGTGTTGATGGCAGGCGACGGGGAACAATGGGGGCATCCGCCGACGGGCGCCGTCTTGGCGACGCGGGTGGCGAGAGCAGCCCAGCGCTCGGCGCAGGCTCGACGAGCGTCAGACATGGATGCGACGGACGGCGAAACACAAGACGGCGGAAGGAGGATTCTGGCGCACCCCTACCTGGCACGCCAAATGTCAGATTTCAGGTTCCGGCAGACCCTTAAGGTTCAAACTCTGGGGTGCGCGCGGAGATCACTCCCCCTACCGGCTCACCTCTCGTCGCCTTGCAAAGGATCTGGGCTACACGAAGAACAACACAAGGGACGCAAGGTTTATACTAGTTCAGGCCACCATTGTGGTGTAATACCCTACTCTAGTTTGTGGTGTGGTGGATTGCCTCAGGGGCTGATGATGAACAATACAAAGGAAGAACTGCCTCGTGAGGGGAGGAGTTCTTGTGTTGGTGGTTCTGGCTAAGGTTCGATTGGTGGATCTTCGGATCCCCCCTTCCCAATACTATGGTGGCTAGCCTTATTTATAGAGCGAGGCCCTGGTCCTCTTACCAAATATTGAGCAGGAAGGGCGCCAACAATTGGCCATTTTGAAGGGGAACATCTAGTACACTTATCCTGACTAAAGTTGGTCCTCGCCTGCCAAAGACTCTGATGATGACGCCTTCCTGGCCTCCACGATGACCTCCATCCTGCAGCTCTGCTGGTCTTCGTCTTGTTGCACCAAAGGGCGTCAACATATTGAGCAGGAAGGGCGCCAACAATTGGCCAATTTGAAGGGGAACATCTAGTACACTTATCCTGACTAAAGTTGGTCCTCGCCTGCCAAAGACTCTGATGATGACGCCTTCCTGGGCTCCATGATGACCTCCATCCTGCCGCTCTGCTGGTCTTCGTCTTGTTGCACCGAAATGGCTGCCTTTGCTTGATATCCTCGCCTGTGCTTGCCCACTTTGCACCAAAGAGGAAACAAGGACTCTGCGCGGGCCGGCGCCCGCCTGGCTTCGGTCGTCATGGCTTGCGTCAAGGGCACCTCGTGAGGTACCCCGCCTTGATCTCTCCGCCTCCTCACAAGCCAGCCTGACGAGGTTGCGTCTGAGGAAGCTTCCTGTCATCGACCCCACAAGGCTTGGCCCCTCGCGAGGGTCTTGAGCATGTGTCGATTAAGACGGGCCGTACTGGGCCACTTCTTGAGCCACGCTACAGGCCGCAGGCAGGAAAGTCTGGGTACCCTCGTTCCCAGAACGCTGACAGATGTACTTTTGCGGGGTCTCCCCTGGCTGTTGCTTGATGTAGCGCAAGTCACTCATGGCTGGGGGCAGGTCACGAGTGCCCTGGAAGTTGGCGATGAAGCGAGTGTGCATCTCGTCCCAAGAGGAGATCGTGCTGGGAGGCAGCTTGAGGAGCCATGTACGGGCGCCATCCTTGAGCGCCATAGGAAACTAGTTCGCCATGACCTTTTCATCCCTGTTGGCCGCCTCGATGCCCAACTCGTAGAGCTGGAGGAACTCCACGGGGTCAGCTGTGCCGTCGTAGAGTGGAGGCAGATCCGGCTTGAACTTGCCCGGCCAGGCCATGCTGCACAGCTCGGCGGTGAAGGCACGACAGCCTGCAGTGGCCACGGGAGGCCTTTGGTGACGAAGGGCTTGATCTTGGAGGTCTCCGCGCACTGCCACCAGGAGCAGCGTGGGCTCTTGGCGCGCAGGAGCAGGAGCGCGACCATGACGTGCCGGTGCCGGGAGCACACGAGTGGCTTCTTGAGGGCGAGGGATTTCTTGGCAGCTCTTTTCTTGCTACGCGGGCGCTGGACGCGGCGGGTCCCATCCAGGGGCCGTGCACCTTGGGGTCAGGGCGCCTTCT
>NC_041393.1:299706358-299764114 GCF_002162155.2 Triticum dicoccoides
GCCACACAGGGCGGAGGGCGAGGCAGCAAGAGGGACGGCGCAGGGGAGCCCCCTGCGGCGCTGACGAGCTCGGTGATGCGGGCAAGCCACTCGTTGTAGAGATCGTCGACGGGGCGGAAGTACAGGAGCTCACGTGCCAGGAGCAACACAGCATGCACGTCCGTGGGAGCGCGACGAGCGTGCAACGACGAGCCTGCTGGAGTCAGCGACGGGGTAGCGGTGCGGCCTTCCCGTCGCACCGAGGGATGCAGCGACGAAGCCTGCTGCTTGTTCCCTGTCGGGCCGGTGGCGGCGTGGGCGGCAGGCGACGGGGAATGACAGGGAGGCCCGCCGACGGGTGCCGTCTGGGCGACGTGGGCCGCGAGAGCAGCCCGGCGCTTGCCACAGGCTCGACGAGCGTCAGACATGGATGCGACGGACGGCGAAACACAAGACGGCGGAAGACACGATTCCGACGCACCCCTACCTGGCGAGCACAATGTTGGATTGACGGTTTCGGCAGACCCTTGAGGTTCGAATACTGGGGTGCACGCGAAGATCTCTCCTCTACCAACTCACGTCTCGTCGCCTCGCAAAGGATCTAGTCTACACGATGAACAACACAAGAGACGCAAGGTTTATACTAGTTCGGGCCACCGTTGTAGTGTAACACCCTACTCTAGTTTGTGGTGTGGTGGATTGCCTCTAGGGCTGATGATGAACAGTACAAGGGAAGAACAGCCTCGTGTGGGGTGTTCTTGTGGTGGTGTTGTCCCTTTGGAGGGGTCGATTCGAGATGCCTCTATACTATGGTGGCTAGTCCTATATATAGAGCGAGAGGCCCTAGTCCTCTTCCCAAATATTGCGCGGGAAGGGTGCCAACAATTGGCCATTTTGAAGGGGAACATCTAGTACACTTATCCTGACTAAAGTCGGTCCTCGCCTGTCAAAGACTCTGACGATGACGTTGTCCTAGGTTCCACGGTGACCTCCTTCCTGCCGTTCCGCTGGTCTTGGTCTTGTTGCATCGAAATGGTAGCCTTTGCCTGAGGCCTTGGCATGTGCTTGCTCCCTTTGCACCAAAGGGGAAACAAGGACACTGCGCAGGCCGGCGCCTTCCTGGCGCCCGCCTGGCTTAGATCGTCATGGCTTGCTTCACGGGCTCCTCGCGAGGTGCCCTACCTTGATCTCTCCGCCTCCTCGCGAGCCTGCCTGATGAGGCTGCGCCTAGGGAAGCTTCCTGTCGTCCGCCCCGCGAGGCTTGGCCCCTCGCGAGGGTGTTGAGCTTGAGCTGATGAAGTTGGGCTGTACTGGGCCTTCGCTTGAGCCACGCCGCAGGCCACAGGCAGGCAAGTCTGGGGACCCCTGTTCCCAGAACGCTGACACCTACGCCTACGCACTCCCCCACTTTGACCACCACCACTTTCACCTGCCAAAACCCCACGACACAACCTCCGTACCACCATTCGACTTGGGTTTTAAGAATTTGAGTTGTGATTTCCCGTGTCCTATTGTGTTTCAGCTAATTAGGTACGGTGCGTCATCAACATCACCAACTCTCATCTTCGTTGACTACTCATCATCGCTATGGACGGTAACTTCGACGACATCTTTTTCATACCTTGCAATTGCATTGATAACCTTCATATCCTATTTTTTGCGTAGCTTACCCACCGAGACTAGCCACTGAGTATTGTCGGCAATGTGACTTGTGCACATTAGTGATCATATAACATACCATACATACCATATCATCTATTGTGTCGCAAGTTGTCATCGCATACACAATTGCTATCTTGGTTCGTGAAGTATTGCATGAGAAAAGAGCTCAAAAGTGAAAGAGCCAACCAAGCTTTTAAGCAAAAAGGGGAAGATAAGCAAAGAGCTTATAAGCAATAACCATAGCATCATACTACATTAAGATTGTCATACCCGATCATCTTGGATCATAACATCGAAATACCATACATATAGCATACTTGGGATAGAGCTCGTTGCATTTTTGCCTTGTAGGTTGTGCACAAGCTTCGTATCCGCCTATTGTGCAATCGTGCTAGCGTCTCTCGAGTATTGTGCAACAAGAGCATTTTCGTGGATTCCACATTTTCGCTCATTTTTGGTTTGCACAATCCCATTAGTCTATTTGCGTGTGTGTTTCCATGTTCCACATCTTGCTTGGTCTACTTGTTGCATTTGCGCATTTATGAATCTTTTTCAACATCTTTGAGTCAAACTAATGATTGCAATCAATTTTATCCCACCATCCTAACCAAGCTCCACCATAAGCTTTTACTTGTGTAGGTGTGAGAACCGACAAGGATTGGTACCAATAGTGCTATTTCATTGTCCGCATTTGAGTGAACTTGATTCATCGTCAACATCAGTCAAGGTACATTGGTATAAGTTCTTCTCCTTCTACCACTCACATTTTTGCTTGGAATGATGGATAGGCCGAGTACTTCTACCAACCCACTCTTCATCGAGCAAGATGACGACATGTCATCATACATCACCAAGAGCCACCTCTTTGGTGCACAACGAGCGCTACATCAAGAGAAACAAGCAATGAATGACCACATCAACAACCTCGTCACCGACTTGCGACTCTCCGAGCAACGTACACAGGACTACTTCAACAACAAGCTCGACGCGCACAAGCAAGAGAACGATGCAAGAATGGACGAGATCCGTGCTTTGTTGCTGAACCGTCCTCCTTCTACATCGTCATACTCAAGACGGAGCCACTCAAGTCGACACTCGGACGACTCCTTCTCTGGCTCAAGTACACCGTCATCGAACACTCTTCGACGAGCCGCGCGTCAAGACCGTCATGCATCTCGCAACCCGCTACACGTCAAGCATTCACAAGAGCAAGTCGATGAGCAAGTCCCTCGTCCTCACTCAAACCAAGACACCTTTGCTCAAGCTCAAGAACGACAACGACTACGGCGCCAAGAGGAAGAACGATCGCGTCTACACCAAGAGGAATAAGACGCCAAGGCTCAACGTCTTCAACAACAACAACGCGAAGCGCAAGCTCTTGAGGCGCAACGTGCCCTTCAAGAATCAAGTCGATCCATCGCCAACCACAATCGTGAAAGGCGCAATCAAGAGGAAGCCCTTCAAGAAGAAATCCAAGAGCAAAACTACCAACCACGTGTGCAACGTCAAGTTCCTCAAGCTCCTCAACAAGCTCGTCAAGCTCCACCTCAACCTCAAGTTCAACAAGAGCAAGTTGATAATGGACATCCTCCATGCCAAGAGCAACAATAGGATGACTACCCTCCATGTCAAGGGCATCGTCATCACCATCGCCAACAACACAATGAAGAGCAACGCTATGGCAAGCTCAAATTCACAATGCCCAAGTTCAGTGTAAGCAATGATCCCGAAGAGTACCTCTCATGGGCTTTGAAAGGTCGACAAAATCTTTCGTTTGCACAACTATGAGGAAGAGAAGAAGATTGCTATGGCATCACTTGAGTTCCAAGACTATGTGCTCATATGGTGGGAACAAATCCTTGAGCGCTGACAAGCAAGAGGTGAACCTCCAATCACCACTTGGGCTCAAATGAAGGATGTCATGCGAGCATGTTTTGTGCCCACCTACTACAACCGCGACCTCTTCAAGAAACTTCAACTCCTCAAGCAAGGAACAAAGAGTGTTGAAGAATGACCATGATTCGAGCCAATTTCAAGGAAGATGATGAGCAAACAATGGCACGTTTCTTGAATGGACTCAATCATCCCATCAAGAAGATCGCCGACTTCCAACCCTACTCCAACCTCATTAATCTCGTGCATCAAGCGACCAAGGCGGAACGTCAAGTGCAAGATGACTTCAAGTATGCCAAGTACTCATCCAAGACCTACGGCTTCTCCAACAACCAAGCTTCAACACCTACTCCATCATCTGCATCAACCAAGCCTTCTCCAAGCAATGACGACAAGTCAAGTTACAAGAAAAATTCGGCAAGTTGAAGTCGTCTTTCTCCTACTACAAGCAACTTCAAGCCGCATGCTTCATCATCTACTCCAACCGGTAAGACCGTCAAGACAAGCTCCTTCAAGTGTTTCACTTGTGGCGGCCGAGGCCACAAGTCTTATGAATGCACAAACAAGTGCACCATGATCCTCAACGACGATGGCACCTACGACTCCATGAGTGATGAGGAGATGGAAGTTCTTGAGCAAGTGGCCATGCACCAGCGCATGAATGAGGATGAAGATGATCAAGTCTTTTGTGATGAGGATCCGAGCCCCGCTCTCATTGTCTCAAAGGTCTTGACTCTTCAACATCAACAAGAAGAAGACCAACGATGCCATATCTTCCACACCAAGGCCGGCATCAATGGAAGGTCCATCAAGGTCATCATCGATGGAGGTAGTTGCCACAACTTGGCAAGTGAAGAACTATGCTCCAAACTTCAATTGGTCAAGAGGAAGCACCTGCACCCCTACAAGGTTCAATGGCTAAGTGACTTCGGCACTATCCGAGTTGAGCATACGGTCCAAGTCTCCTTCAAAATTGGTGCATATGAGCAAACTTTGGAGTGTGATGTGGTCCCAATGGCCGTTTTCCACCTCCTTCTTGGTCGACCATGGAAATTCGACCGTGGTGTCATCCACAATGGGCGTACCAATCACTATAGCTTCAAGATGAAAGGGAAGGAATATGTGCTACGACCTATGTCTCCTAGTCAAGTGATAGCCAACAAGAAAGCCACCCATCATGGAGAGAAGAGTGAGAAAGTGATCCACCAAAAAGTGAGTGAGAGCCACAAGCCAAACTTGAGTGCCTCTTCGCCTAGAGAGAAAAACCTCATACTATTTTCCACAAAAAGTGAGATAAGAGAAGTGTGTGAGAACCCATCAAGTGTTATGCACTTTGTCCTTGTGTGCAAGGATGGGGAACCGAAAACTAACACCTCTCACGAGCTACGTTTAGTGTTTAAATCTCTTTTACAGGAATTCCAAGATGTTTTCCCTGATGAGCTACCTTCGGGTCTACCTCCTCTACGAGGCATTGAGCATCGAATCGACCTCATCCCCGGAGTGCCACTTCCAAACAAAGCTCCATATCGTGTCAACCCTGAAGAAACTAAGGAGATTCAACGGCAAGTACAACAACTTATCGACAACGGTCATGTACGTGAAAGCTTAAGCCCTTGTGCCGTTCCCGTTATACTTGTGCCTAAGCCAGATGAAAGTTTCTGCTTGTGTTCCGATTGTAGACCTATAAATGCTATTACCGTTTGCTATAGGCATCCCATTTCTTGCTTAGATGATATGCTTGATGAACTTAGTGGAGCCAACTTTTTCTCAAAAATTGATCTTAAAAGTGTCTATTATCAAATCCGAATACAAGAGGGTGATGAATGGAAAACTTCTTTCAAAACCAAATTTGCCTTATATGAGTGGTTAGTTATGCCTATGGGTTTATTGGAAGCTCCCAATACTTTCGTGTGTCTTATGCATTATGTGATTCGCCCTTATATTGGAGTCTTTGTTGTGGTTTACTTTGATGATATTCTTGTGTTTAGCAAAACCATGAAAGAGCATCTTAATCATGTTAGGGCTGTTTTGCAAACCTTTCGTAAGGAAAGTCTTTATGCCAACATGAAAAAGTGCACATTTGGTGTCGACAGAGTGGTTTTCTTGGGTTTTGTGGTATCTTCAAAGGGTGTCCATGTTGATGAATCTAAAATTGAAGCAATTAAAACTTGGCCCCAACCAAACAATTTGCAACAAGTGCGTAGTTTTCTTGGTCTTGCGGGTTTTATCGTTGCTTTGTGAAAGATTTTAGCACTATTGCCACTCCTTTGCATGCTTTGAGTAAGAAGAATGCTCCTTTTGTTTGGGGATATTTGCAATCCACTGATTTTGATGAGCTCAAGTCTTTTCTTACTCATGCACCGATTCTTGCTTTGCCCAATTTTGACAAAACTTTTGAGGTTCATTGTGATGCAAGTGGTACCGGAATTGGCGGAGTTTTGATGCAAGAAAAATGAGCCATTGCATTTTTTAGTGAAAAACTCTCTGGTGCTCAACTTAACTATCCCATATATGACATATAATTTTATGCTTTAGTGCGTGTGCTACATGTTTGGGAACATTATCTTAGACCTCATGAATTTGTCATACATACCGATCGTGAAACGCTTAAGTACTTAAAAGGACAAACTAAGTTGAACAAGCGCCATGCCAAATGGAGTGAATTTATTGAATCTTTCCCCTATGTGAGCAAGTACATCAAGGGTAAGGGAAATGTAGTTGCGGATGCACTTTCACGCATATGCACGCTTGTCACTAAACTTGAGTTGAATGTTATTGGTTTTGAGCACATCAAAGACTTATACGCTAATGATCCATCTTTTGCTATTCTGTATGCTAAGTGTTTGATGCATACTTCTTGGGAACAATATTATATCAAGGATGCTTATCTTATGAAAGCTACCAAACTATGCATTCCCGAGTCTTCTCTTTGTTTGCTACTTTTGCAAGAGGCTCATGGAGGCGAACTCATGGGACATTTTGGATGAGATAAGACATTCGCCACACTCTCTAAGAACTACTTTTGGCCCAAGATGTTTCGAGACATCTCACGCTTCACCACCCGATGCTCTACATATTGCAAAGCTAAGTCTAAAGCTCAATCTCATGGTATTTACATACCTCTTCCTATTCCTTATCAACCTTGGGAAGACATTGGCATGGACTTTGTACTTGGTTTGCCGAGAACTCAAAATGGAAAGGATTCCGTGTTTGTTGTTGTGGACCGATTTTCTAAGATGGCACATTTCATTCCTTGCAACAAGATAGACGATGCTTCACACGTTGCAAATCTCTTTTGTAGGGAAATCTTGCACCTCCACAGAATTCCGAAGACAATTGTCTCCGACCGTGACGTCAAGTTCTTGAGTTACTTTTGGAAGACGCTATGCACCCATCTCGGAATCAAGTACTTGTTCTCATCCGCATACCATCCTCAAACCGACGGTCAAACGGAGGTGACGAACCGGACGCTCTCTAGTCTACTTCGCGTGTTGATCAAGAAGAACATCAACGAGTGGGAGGTGTGTCTACCCATCATCGAGTACGCCTACAACCGTGCAAGACATTCGACTATCGGCAAGTCCCCCTTCGAGGTCGTCTACGGCTTCAACCCGTTGTCCCCATTGGATATTCTACCTCTTCCTCTACAAGAGCGCACCATCATGGATGTGAATGCTTGAGAAAGCCACATCAAGAAGATGCATGAGGATACAAGGAACACCATCGAGCGCCAAGTACAACGACTAGCGACCAAGCTCAACGTCAACAAGCAACCCATGATCTTCAACATAGGCGATCTCGTGTGGCTACACCTTTGCAAGCACCGCTTCCCCAACGAACACAAGTCCAAACTTCTCCCTCGAGCCAATGGACCCTTCAAGGTGCTAGCACGCTACAACAACAATGCTTACAAGATCGACCTACCAAGCGACAAGTACAACATGAGCGCCATCTTCAACGTCAAAGACCTCTCGCCTTACCATTGTGATGAAGATTTCAATCCTATGTCGGATCTTTCCCAAGGGGGGGGGGAGATGATGCGAAGCATCCCACGATCATCCCCATGGACGCATCTACATCCCCCCAACACCACTTGGACCTATGACTCGAGCACGTGCAAGAGCTCTTGAAACCAAGGTGACATCACTCCTCTCACAACTCCCTTTCAATTCACATGAGACATGGTTACTACCTCAAATGGAAAGGCTATGCATACTCAGGTACCAAGGAGTTAACCATGGAGAAGATAGGAACCAAGGAGAACCGGAAGCAGAAGACGTACGTGAAGACAGAGAGGAAAAGCGCCAAGTCCCAGACTGGCCGGACGATCCAGACGGCGGCCCGGATGAACCGGACAGAGCCCGGACGATCGGGACCCCGGTCCGGACAATCCGGCTAATGCACACGGAAGACACCCGAAGGTCTCACCTGAAGCCGGATCATCCGGACGGTGCCCCGGATTATCCGGAACCTGCCCGGACATCTAGACCCCCAGCCGGACATCCGGACCTGCACCGCCACCAGCCGTGTCTCTAGCTCATCCGGGCCTCTACCCAGATCATCCGGACCAGCCCGGATCATCCGGCTCCACCCCTGGATCATCCGGCCAGCGCATGTGCGCGCGCGTTGGGCTGAGCCCATGTACCCCTTCGCCCCCCTAGCCTATATATAGGACTCCTCCTCCTCACTTCGGGACTTAGCATTGTGATAGCTCATTTTGAGATAGAGCACTGCTCATCCGTACCGGATCTACTCCACGTGAGGGACCGTGACTCCTCGGAGAAGATCCTTTCAGATTCAAGGCCTCCATCCGGAGAAGACAATCAAGACCTCCTCACAGAGAAGAACGGTTACTCGTGTATCGTCTGTTGTTGACTTTGTATCTCATGCTACTCGTGCTTCGATGATCTAGGCCTTGTGTGATCCATCTCTTGTCGGTTGAGTGTGTCTCTCATTCTCCCCCGTGATTTCCTCGTGTTCTTCCATGCGTTCTTCATGTTTCCCCGTAGGATCCTCTCCAAACTTGAAAGATCGGCCCCGAGGGTTCCGCCCTACATCACGCCCAGGCCAGCTAGCTCCAGAAGTGTGAGGAGAAGCTGAAGGCCTAGGAGGCAGCCGTTGCCGATCGAGATGCCAAGCTGAAGAAGGCGGGCCTGGATCAGGTTGCGAAGCACGACCGCCTAACGAAGTTGAAGGAGGAGGCGAAGGCGGTGCAGGCGTCCCTTGCGGAGGCCAAGGAAGCGGTCACCATGGAGCACATCACCCTTGCCTCCCTCGAGGCGAGGTTCCACAAGGCTCATCGGTCGCCCTTAGGGGACGATCTTTTGAAGAAGGCGATGGTGACGGCCCGAGGGAGAGCCATGCCGCTCTGCTCCCTGAGGTCGTGGCAGCGCTCGAGGATGCTGTCAACGGGTTTGTCTCATTGATGGAAGGTGAGGCTCGCTTGCTTTCTTCCTCAGCCCTTACGTGCGTCTTCAGCCATCTCTATCTCCGGGACACCGGCTCCGACTTCTCCTTCTTCCTCGATCATGTGGACTCCGACTCCCAGGACACTGCTGCTGCCGCCGTGAAGGGCTCTGTGGATGCCCTGCTGAGCAAGTTCCTTGTCGTCGGTCCTCCGGCCGGGGCCGAGGGGAAAGGCAACGCTCCTGGCGATGGGGCTCCACTGGCGGGTTACGACTTCACCCAGGGCTGAAGAGGTGGCTTGGTGACGCTACTCCTTCCTGTTCGTCCTATATCATGCAGCATGCCTCGCGGAGGCGTTTAAAACTGTTTGCTTGGAACAATATGTTTTTTAATAATTATATTATGGTCCTCCGATTTTTTTTTCTGTCCGCTTTATTGTTCTGCGTCGGCAGAGCCCAGCCCCGCGCATACCTCAGCCGCCATTGGGTCGTCCAGATCGCCAGGACGAGCCCAAGGGGTGAGGGGCTACGTGACCAGTTAGGCTCCTGAGACGCGATGCTCAGGAGTCCTCCTTGACATGCGAACAGCTCAGGAAAAGTGCGAAGGCAAGCCTTGATGTTCTAAGTCGGTAGGGCCCAGCCCCACGCATACCTCGGCCGCTGTTGGGTCATCTGGATCGCCAGGACGAGCCTAAGGGGTGAGGGTCTATGTGGCTAGTTAGGCTCCTGAGACGCGATGCTCAGGAGTCCCCCTTGACGTACGAATGGCTTGAAAAGGGCGAAAGTCAAGCCTTGGCATTCTGCGTCGGCAGGGCCCAGCCCCGTGCATGCCTCAATCTCCGTTGGGTCGTCTGGATCACCAGGATGATACCAAGGGGTGAGAGGCTACGTGGACAGTTAGGCTCCTGAGACGCGATGCTCAGGAGTCCCCCTTGATGTACAAACCTACCATCATACCTTTCCTCTCGCTTGGGAGGGGCGCGTGAAGACCAGGCCCGTGGGTCCTGGGGAGGTGGGGTACGCCAGCGTGACCTGAGTGTAGCCCCCTTGCCTAGCCCCCTCACGCTACCTTCCTGAGGGAGAGCAGCATTGTGAGGATGGTCATTGAGACCGGAAGCTCCCTGATGTTAATGCAGCCGCGAGGCCACCCCCAGTTGTTTATCACTAGCGCGGAGCATAGCGCTTCCTCTCTTGCATTGGCATATCCGCTCCTCGGCAGTGTCGACGGCCAGCGTGAAGCATGGTACTTCCACTGGTGCGTGGGAGGGGGATTCCCTTTGAGGAGAGCCCCTAGGCGTGTACATCCCCGCCCTGACACCTGGCTTGCATAGTAAGGCTGGAGGAGGTGTATATGGGCACCCATGAGCCAGCGCGGGACTCATGAGGCCCTACCTCAAGGCGGGTTGCGCCTGGGCTTGATTAGGAATACTTTATCAGTCCTGTAAGATGGTTAGGTAGCCTGCGCCGAATGAGTCTCCTGAGGCTATTGCATGAGAAGGCCAGACACCAACAAACCCAGGAGGTGATGTGAATGGGGCCGGCCCGCCAGACAGAGCTCAACCATTGGGTTTATCGACGCTCTAGGGATGGACCCGAGCACAGATGTCGTGCCCAGTCTTCTCATGCAAAGATCTTGAAGAAAAGCAACCGGCGCGTGGTTCCTGTGGCCACAGGCGCACCAGGTCGCGTGCCCTCACTCACCCTCCCGCAATTAGCTCATGCAAGAACAAGGCGCCAAGGGCCATGGGAGGTGACATACACGGGGACTGGCCCATGAGCCAGACCTCAACCTCTTAGATTTAGTGAAGCTGCAGGGACGGACCCGAGCACAGATGCCATGCCAGTCCTTAATCATGAGGCGGTCGTGGGAGGGCTCGCAAGGGCGCGAGAGATTCTTGGCGACGAAGCACTGGTTAGGCAATTGATAATTTAAAGGTAGCTTGCAAAGGAAGGTAAACTAGCTCTGATAGATGCAAAAGGGATACATGCTGCAGGGACGGAACCATACGGCCTGGGGATGATGCAGCCCGAGGGGCGCCCCCAAACTGAACGAACTGGAGAGATGTCACCTGGTACCGTAGCTAAAGATGTGTTGGGGTAGCGAAACGCGTGCGTTGCCGGAGTCGTTCCTCATGAGCCGCCTGGTGCCGAGCCTCAAGAGGCCCAGAGATCCCGGGAGGCTCTTTGGGTGCTCCTCCAACTCCACCAGGATCGCCTAATTCCTGGCCTCGCAAGCCGCCAGGGCATCCCTTGTGCAGTGCTGGAACACCACAGCAGCACCAGGCAGGCCGAAAGGCATGGGGACATAGCTGTGGGGTGGACCCTCGCATCGTCCGACACGAGATGGCCAGAAGACCTGCCGAGATGCGGCCCTGTTGAGCCCTGGGATCTCGATGCAGGCACGGAACTCCTTACCCTCACCAGGGCAGTGAGCCACGCCTCGTGGTAGGCGGTGATTGCCTTGCAGAACCCTTGCCTCTTGAATCTCCTCAATGTCCTTGCTGATGAACTCCTGAACGCCTGGCGCCTCCCGCTTGATGCCTTCTCTTGGGAATCGTGCTTTGAAGAGCGCCTCCACATGGTGCCCGAGTGCCTCCCTCGTGACCCTGGCTAGGTCTGAGACCCTCCCGAGGAGAGCCCCCAAGCCCAGCCTGAGAGGGGCGCCAGGCACGCCTCCCTATGCAATGGGTGAAGGCGCCGCGTCTTGGGACGCGAGACTCAGCGTGGCGTCTTCGGGCGATGCTTCCTCATGGGATCCCTGACCCAGTTGCAGCTTCTTCGTCTTGGGGAGACCTCTGGAAGGAGGGCACCGCCCTCATCTTCAGGGTTCTCGACTACTGCAGCCTGGAAGGCGCGCTCGAGGGAGCACACTGCATCCTTTTCCTAACATGTGACCATGATGATGCCGCCACTTCCTGGCATCTTGAGGATGTTGTAGCCGTGGTTCGTAGCTGCCATGAATTTGGCTAGTGCTGGGTACCCTAGGATGGTATTGTAGGGCAGGCGGATGTCGGCAATGTCGAAGTTAATGAGCTCGGTGTGGTAGTTGTTGCATTCGCCAAAGGTGACAGGGAGGTGGACCTGCCCTATGGGTTGTGTGGAGCCGTCGGTCACTCCTAAAAATGGCTTGGTTGGCTGAAGCTGGTAGTATGGCACTTGGAGTCTGTCGAACGTTTAAACATATAGGACATTGAGCCCCGCTGCAGAGTCGATGAGGGTCTTGGTGACAAGCACATTGCTGATGACGGGAGAGCAGAGCATGGGGAGCGCGCCAACAGTGGTCGCGCACTTGAGTTGGTCCAAGGAGCTGAAGGTGATGGTGCTCTTGGACCACCTAAGAGGGTAAGTAGTTCGGGATTGGGGAGCACTGAATTCACCTCCCGCGCGAACTGCTTGAAGATACGGTTAGAGGCTGGGGCCTGTGAGCCACCCAGGATGCAGGCGATGGCTCGAGGCTCCTGGAAGCCCCCGGCCCCCTCGTCCTAGTGATGCTCTTCATTCCTTCTTGGCGGTGGAGGCATTGGAGGCAGACCGGCATTGCCCTGAGGGCTCTCCTCACGAGGCTGCTCCCTCCAGGCGCCCTCGCGAGGTTGGCCCTGCCAAAGGTCCTCCCGAGGATGGTCTCACCACTCCTGGCGATGGTCACGTCCCTCCTCGGCCACCTCCATGGCCATAGCCTCGATTGTTGCACTCGGGGCGTCGACTAAGGCGCCCGTCGTGGAGGGCCCTGAGCTCCTGGCAGTCGTCGGTGTTGTGGCTGTGGACGTTGTTGAAGATGCAGAATGGTCGGTTGCTCTTGGACGACTCAAGGTGGTCGCAGCCGCGCTTCATCTCTAGCTCGTCCACGAGCACTGCCGGCCCCTTGCGCTTCACGTCCTTGGCCTTAGCCTTCTTGTCTTCTGGGTTAGCATCAGGGAGCTCGAGGAGGGAGAGGCTCCCTCCTCATCCCTTGCCCACTTGTTTGCCATGTTGAACATCTCCAAGGCTGTGCAGAGATCCTCATGGATGGTGAGCTCCTCCTTCATCTCGACATCACGGACGCCATCAGTGAATGCTGAGATATGGTCTCGTTCGACACCTTGGGGATCTTGAGGCGAACGTTGTTGAAGCGTTGGATATACTTCTGAAGGGTCTCTCCTGGCTGCTGCTTGATACGATTAAGGTCATCCGAGTGTCGGATTAAGGCATCTGCAAACCCTTGAGAGGTTCGAACTCTGGGTGCATGCGGAGATCTCAACCTACCCAGCCTACCTACTCGTGATCCTCCTAAGCCTAGCGCATCAAGCTCAAAGAGACAAAGAGACACAACATTTTATCCGGGTTCGGGCCACCTTGCGGTTTAATACCCTACTCCAGCATTTTTGGTGGATTGCCTCGGAGGTCTGAGGATGAACTAGTACAGTGGATGAACTGGCCTAAGGAGGTGAGGTGTTCTTGAGCTCAAGGGAGCTGGTGTGGTGTGAGCTAGTTCGACTTGTCCTGCCTCTATGGTGGTGGCTAGTCGTATTTATAGTGTCCTTGGTCCTCTTCCCAAATGTTGGCGGGAAGGGATCCCACAACGGCCGGATTTGAAAGGGGACAAGTAGTACAGCTTATCCGGACAAAAGTAGTCTTCGCCTGCGAAAAGCCTCTGGTCGTGACGCTGCTGTAGGCTCGTCGATGACCTCCGTCCTGCCGTCCTGGCGGTCTTGGTCTCGTTGCACCAGAATGGAAACCTTTGGTCGATTCCTGGGGACTCTGTGCCTGTGGCTTGCCTCCTTTACATCGAAGAGGAAACCTGCACTCTGCGCCCGCCTGGCGCCCGCCTTGCCTTGGTCGTCATGGCTCACATCAGCTGAGCCTCGTGAGGTGAACCTTGCATAGAACTCTCCGCCTCTTGGGAGCCAGCCTGGTGAGGCTGATCCCCTCGGGGATCTTGGCGTCGTCCGGCTCGCGAGGATTGACCAGGGTCTTGAGTTGTTGATGTTGAAGCTGGGTCGTACCAGACCGTCGATGGAGCCACGTGGTGGGCCGCAAGTAGGTAGGGCTGGATACCCCCATATCCAGGATGCCGACAGTAGCCCCCAGGCCCAGGGCGCGCTCGGACTTGGTTTCCAGGCGAAGCCAAAGGGCAAGTGTGGAGCACCGCGGGCCCTAACCGCTTGCGGCCTTGATGATGCGTGGCGACTGATGGGACATGTGCGACTCCGCTTCCCCACACTACCTTGGCAACCGCTTGACTTGATGGGACGATGTGGCATGCAGAAGGTCATGATGACGCGAGGTCGTGGAGGCCGGTAGTTGTCCTCCCTTGGCTATAAAGGTGAAGGAGGGGCAAAACCCCTCGCCCATATCTCCTTCGTCTTGCTTCCGTCTGCCTCTTCTCTTCTCCATCTTGCCTCCATGGCACCGATCAGGAGGTATTCTGAGGCCGAGAAGGGGAAGGCCCGTAGGAAGGGGCCCGATCCTCTCCCGCCGAAGAAGCGGCTCCTCCCCTGGTTAATGCATATTAATACTCCTCTGATTATGAACATGAATGTGCTTTTTGAGTAGTTACGTTTGTTCCTGAGGACATGGGAGAAGTCTTGCTATTAGTAGTCATGTGAATTTGGTATTCGTTCGATATTTTGATGAGATGTATGTTGTCTCTCCTCTAGTGGTGTTATGTGAACGTCAACTACATGACACTTCACCATTATTTGGGCCTAGAGGAAGGCATTGGGAAGTAATAAGTAGATGATGGGTTGCTAGAGTGACAGAAGCTTAAACCCTAGTTTATGCGTTGCTTTGTAAAGGGCTGATTTGGACCCATATGTCTAATGATGTGGTTAGGTTTGCCTTAATACTTCTTTTGTAGTTGCGGATGCTTGCAATAGCGGTTAATCATAAGTGGGATGCTTGTCCAAGAAAGGGCAGTACCCAAGCACCGGTCCACCCACATATCAAATTATCAAAGTACCGAATGCGAATCATATGAGCTTGATTAAAACTAGCTTGACGATAATTCCCATGTGTCCTCGAGAGCTCTTTTCTCATTATAAGAAATTGTCCAGGCTTGTCCTTTGCTACAAAAAGGATTTGGCCACCTTGCTGCACTTTATTTACTTTCATTGCTTGTTACCCGTTACCATTTATCTTATCACAAAACTATCTGTTACCTACAATATCAGTGCTTGCAGAGAAAACCTTACTGAAAACCGCTTGTCATTTCCAATTGCTCCTCGTTGGGTTCAACACTCTTACTTATTTAAAGGACCACGATAGATGCCCTATACTTGTGGGTCATCAAGACTCTTTTCTGGCGCCGTTGCCGTGGAGTGAAGCGCCTTTGGTGAACTCGATAAGGAAACATTTATATAGTGTGCTGGAATTTTCTGTCACTTGTTACTATGGAAACTAATCCTTTGAGGGGATTGTTTGGGGTATCTTCACCCCGCCAGAGGAGCAAAGAGTTGCTCCTCAACCTACTGAACCTACTAAAAATATTTACTTTGAGATTCCTTCGGGTATGATAGAGAAACTGCTAGCTAATCCCTTTGCAGGAGATGGAACATTGCATCCCGATTTACACCTTATCTTTGTGGATGAAGTTTGTGGATTATTTAAGCTGGCAGGTATTCCCGATGATGTTGTCAAAAGGAAGGTCTTCCCTTTATCTTTGAAGGGAGATGCATTGACATGGTATAGGCTATGTGATGATACGGGATCTCTGAATTATAAATGATTGAAGTTGGAATTTCACCAGAAGTTCTATCCTATGCATCTTGTTCATCGTGATCGTAATTACATATATAATTTCTGGCGGCTTAAGTCAATGTCATATTCATTTCCCAATCATGATCTCTCAAGAAAAATGATTATTCAAATTATTTATGCTCGGCTTTCTCCCAACGATCGCACCATGCTTGATACTTTCTGTGTTGGTTCTTATATGCTGAAGACTACTGAATTCAAGTGGGACTTATTGGAAAGAATTAAACACAACTCTGAACATTGGGGCTCCGACGATGGTAAGGAGTCAGGTATAACACCTAAATTTGATTGTGTTAAATCTTTTATGGATACTGATGCTTTTCGTGGATTTAGCGCTAAGTATGGACTTGACTATGAGATAGTAGCTGCTTTTTGTGAATCTTTTGCTACCCACGTTGATCTCCCTAAGGAGAAGTGGTTTAAATATAATCCCCCCATTGAAGTAAAAGTAGTTGCACCTATTACATTTGAAGAAAAGACTATCACTATGATTATCCTATTGTTCCTACTACTTATGTTGAGAAACCTCCTTTTCCTGTTAGGATAAAGGATCATGCTAAAACTTTGACTGTTGTTCGTAAGACTAATATTACAACTTATACACCTCCTGAGCAAATCAAAGTTGAACCTAGTATTGCTATGGTTAACGATCTCTTGGATGATAATTTAGATGGGCATGTTATTTATTTCTATGGTGAGACTGCTAATATTGCTAGACTAGATGCTAAGATACATAGACCTGTTCTGGGCTTGCCTGTTATTTCTGTTAAAATATAATATCATTGTTATCATGGCTTATGTGATAAGGGTTCTTGTCACGACCGGTTTTTCAATAAAAATATTTATTGAGAAACCAATCTTTTGAGTCCAGTATGAGAGAAATCCTCCTCACTGGTAGACAAATTCTTGATACAATAAGCCAGTAGCATAAAATATAATACAGGGTTGAACTGCGGTTGCTCAACCAAATTATTACAAGAATGCCAATAATTATACATAATGGCGGACATGACACAGTGGTGTGGAGGCATACTACTAACTCGAGGATAGGGCGGTGGTGGAAAAACACAGCGGGGAGAGAAATACAAGACTCTAAGTCTGTCATCTCATCGAGCGTCGAGGTGAGGCTCGATGAATTTATTTGGCAGCGGAAGCGGATGTAAAACAGTGACCAAATCCAGGGTCGCACGAGACTGACTGGGACTCCTCTAGGTGTCGGACTCGCTATCAAACTCTTCATCCATGAGATCGCCTTCGTCAGCATCTGGCCAAATCAACAAGCCAGTGAGTACTTTGAAAGTACTCGCAAGACAGTTTGGACGTAAGATATAACAAATGCATGCATGGATGCGTCATGAATAATTCACCAATGTACATTTCAAAAATTAGCATAACAAGGTAAGTAAAAAGGGAAACGGAGGTAGTCCGCCTGAAATGCCAACAGAACATAAATAACTACCGATTGGGTGTCTGAAGCGACGCCTCGAAAGGTGAACAAATAAATATAAGGAAATGATGGCAAAGTCGGGCGTCTTAGCGACACCACATAAAGGGCTTTAAAAGAAATACCACAGACGGATGTCGGGGCGACATCACAGAAAGGGCTTTAAAAGAAATGCCACAGTCGGACGTCGGGGCGACATCGCAGAAAGGGCTTGAAAAGAAATGCCACAGTCAGACGTCGGGGCGACATCACAGAAAGGGCTTGAAAAGAAATGCCACAGTTGGACGTCGGGGCGACATCACAAAAAGGGCTTGAAAATAAATGCCACAGTTGGACGTCGAGGCGACATCACAGAAAGGGCTTGAAAAGAAATGCCACAGTCGGACGTCGGGGCGACATCACAGAAAGGGCTTTTATAGAAAAGTAAAATACAACAATGCCACAGTCGGATGTCTGAGCGACATCGCAGAAAGGGCTTTTATTCACAGGTAAATAATACTCATAATAAACATTTAATTCATAAGAATAAATGGGTTAGTCCATCCACAGGGATAATCATTTAACCAGAGTTAGCACTCAAGCGAATCACCGGAGTCTCTGCCATCAAAACTGACATTTGATTAGGATGAGATAATATCGACCTGGGACAGGGAATAGATGATTTGGAGGAATATATGACTCTGCAGAGTTTGTACAAAATTTTTCCCACAGCCAACGGATTTCCATAGTCACGAAGGACTAGTTCCGTTTACGGTATTTCGGAAGAAAACACAGCTAACCAGTACACACCCATCCTACCTCTCGATGCTAGGAATCACCCTAGACATCGTCCAAGAAAAACTTTTGAGACGGGGAGATCACAATCTCGAATAGCATGGGATCAAATTTATATATGCGCGCTCTAAGGGGTGCCCCCCTCTCGGTCCCAACCGGAAACACCCATGCCCCCTGACCGGATGACTGGCTTTAATCCAGGGCCATGGAACCATCATCACGGCCTCTCCTTTTTGGTGTGTACCAGAAAAGTGGTTTGCAACTTACTAAACCATATTCCTAGCGGAAAACATGTGGTAGTACAGGGAAGGAAATGAGAGGAACTGGACCGATACGGTTTGACACTGAAGTCACATAGTCTGGAGTAAGACTGGCATGCTACGACACTGCCATCTCACCCATACTCATGCCAACACATGCCCATTCATCCTCACATCCATTCACATATGGATCATCGAACTCACTTACCTCATTATCACATAAAATAACGATCATCGATATGCTTCTCAATATGCCATAAAACTAACTAAGTGCAAAACATGCCAAAACACTCATCATATCAAAAGTTCAAACATGCTTGCCTGGTTCAGAGTAGTCGGAGCCTAGCTCGGTGAAGTTTGCGGCTCCGTCACCTCCTTCGGTATCTACGGTATAAAGAAACTATATGCGCTATCGTAAATACCAAGGAGTGCACAGAAAATATACCAAATATTTTTCAAATAAATATGATAAAAAACTAGACACAATTTTAAAGAGAACAGAAAAAGAATCATTCAAAAATACTTTTCTGTTTAAAAGTTATAAGGGTTTTTGTCCAGGGACTCATGTGTAATGAAACAGAAGATTTCCAGGGGCTAGCTTATAAAAACAGAAAAAATTTCGGCAGAACTACGCCAGCCCAAAGAGAAAACGCATTTTGCCCGAAGGCGCTTCCAGAAAATGATTCAACCAGAGAGGGCAGAGAGGCTGACGGTGGGGTCCCACTCGTCAGGTTTGAACTTCAAAAAAGGGCAGGCGAAGCTCGTCGGCGCCCGAGAGCCGCGGTGGTCGCCGGCGGCGATCCACGGCGAGGCAGGGGGATCGGAGGGTACCTCCGTGCTCAGGGCGCCATTCCGCGTCGGTTGGTGGTGGTGGTGGTCGCCGGTGAGTACCACGTCGACGGCGAGCTTTGCTCCGGCGGACGGCGGCTCGGGTGGTCGAGGAACTCGTCGGAGAGGGCTGCAGAGGTCAAATTGAAGAGGGGGTTAGGCTCCTGGTAGCTAGAGAGGGTAATGGACAGGGTTTGGGTGCCGGAGATGGCCTCACCGGAGCGAATCGTGGTGGAGGCCGAGGCGGATCGGGGCGGCCGGAGTTGGGGGAGGAGACCTCCTCGAGGTCCTCCGAGTGGCCTGGCGTGGTGTTGGTGAGGAGTGGGGATGAGGTGTGCACGAGGGTGAGCTCGGGGGCCCTTTTTATAGGTGGCCCGAGGCGGTTGCCGTGAACGGGGATCTCCGGCGAGTGACTACGGCGGTGCCGGGGATGTGCAGGGGGATTAGGGGCTTGGGCATCGTCATTGAGGTCCACCGGTCCCATTTAGGCGCTAAACGGGCTGGGACTTGGTGCTATGGGTGAGCTCGACGAAACGGGGGTGGCGCGGCCCGTCGGCGGCAGGGAGCACGTTCCGTGCTTGCCGGGCCACGGCGACCGTGCCACGGGCGTGCGCTGGCACGGTAGGGACACGCGGAGAGCCAAGGGGCTTTGGGCGGCGCTGAACGGCGTTCTGCCGTGGTGTGCCTTCTGTTGGCCGCCACGGGAGGTCCCGACGCCGCAGAAGACGCCGACGAGGGCGGGCCAGCGCGCCACCGACGCCAGGAAGGCTCCACGCACGCGTGTGAAGCTCCGGACAAGAGGGAGGAGCTACGAGGAACGTGCCAAGTGCACTGTGAACGCGTGAGTGAAACTGACGAACGCAAGATGACACTGAAACTGAATTTTTCTGAAAGTGCAAAGAAGAGTGCAGGTCAGGTGTTCAACAGAATGTTTTTGGCATCTGGAGATTTTTCCTTGAGCTGATTTTTGGTGGAGTGGCTTCTCATTTCTCAAGAAGGCTGCCTGAATTTTGGTGGAATTTTTGGAGGAGTGTAGATATGAATTTCATCAAATTTGGCAAATCTGGTCCAAACTTGCAGAGACTGAATTTTGAAAAATTTGAAAAGAGGAGGAGTGGATCAAGATGGTTCTGGGTTGTGGGTACAAAGACTATCCAGGAGAGTTGGTTTGAGGTCAAAACTCAAATGAAAAAGAGTACTTGCTTTGAAAATCCCTCAGGCTCCAAATAATTTTCAGAATTGATTTGAGAGGAAAAATAATTAGAATAAAATCCAAAACTTGTTTGGATTAGTTGGGACAGAGAACTTAGGTTGATCACAAGGTGTAGGCGAGGTTTTGGAGGGATTTTACCACATGGGAAAAAATGCCAAGTCATGGGTGGTTTTCAAGATATGAAAATCCCAAGTTTTTCATAGATTTTCATTTTAAAAGAAAACAAATTAAACTCCCAAAAATGAATTTGAGAGGGAACCAACAGAGAAGAAGTTTTCAAAAGATCAAACACCAAAGTTTGAAAAAAAATAAAATCCTTGCCAAAGCAAAGGAAGTTTTTAAGAGGAAGATTTTCTGAAAGTGGAAAAAAAAATTTACATGGCCTCTTTTCAAAACCACAAAGTTTTTGATAAAAACCAAATAAAATTTTTGGAGTGTCACAACACCTACCCCCTTAGGAAAAATCTCGTCCCCGAGATTTCAGCTGATCCTTAAATAAGTGTGGATGCTCTGTCCGAAGAAAATCCTCGCTTTCCCAAGTTGCTTCACTGTCGGTGTGATTGCTCCACTGGACTTTGAAAAACTTGATGGTCTTCTGTCGGGTCCTTCTTTCAGACTCCTCTAATATTCTGACGGGACGTTCCCGATAAGTGAGGTCTGGCTGCACGTCAATGTTTTCATGGGATACTTGTTTCTCTGGGTTGCTTACGCACTTCCTTAATTGAGAGACGTGGAACACGTCGTGAATATCGGATAATTCCTCGGGTAAGTCTAGCTGGTAGGCTATAGTGCCTCTTCGTGCCACTATGCAGAATGGTCCAATGAATCTTGGTGCTAACTTTCCTTTAATCTTGAATCATTGCAATCCTCTCATAGGTGATACTCTCAGGTATACGAACTCACCGGGTTCGAAGCTGACCCTACGATGTTTCTGATCATAATAACTCTTCTGTCGACTTTGAGCGGTCTTAAGTCGGTCTCTGATTAGCTTGACCTTTTCCTCGGCTTCTCTGAGCATGTCTGGTCCGAAGATACGGCTGTCTCCGGTCTCTGACCAATTTAACGGAGTACGACATCTTCGTCCGTATAAAGCCTCAAATGGTGCCATTTGTAGGCTGGCCTGGTAGCTATTGTTATACGCGAACTCGGCGTATGGCAGGCTTTCTTCCCAACTGGTTCCATATGTGAGGACACATGCTCTCAGCATGTCTTCTAAAACCTGGTTTACGCGTTCTGTTTGTCCATCAGTCTGTGGGTGGTATGCGGTACTGAAGGCTAGTTGGGTTCCCAGAGCCTGTTGTAAATGCTCCCAAAATCTTGAGACGAACTGAGTGCCTCTGTCGGATATTATATTCTTCGGGACACCGTGCAGACAAACTATACGGGAGAGATAAATCCTGGCAAGCCTCTGAGTGTTGTAGGTTGTCTTCACTGGAATAAAGTGTGCCACTTTGGTCAACCTGTCAGTGATGACCCATATGGCATCATTCCCGTGTCGTGACCGAGGTAGTCCGACAATAAAATCCATCCCTATTTCATCCCATTTCCACTCAGGTATTTTGTTTGGTTGCAGAAGTCCGGCTGGTCTCTGATGTTCAGCTTTTATGCGTTGACATGAGTCGCAACATGCAATGAAGGTGGCTATGTCCCTCTTCATACCGTGCCACCAAAATCTTTCCTGGATATCCTTATACATTTTGGTTCCTCCAGGGTGAATTGAATATGGAGTGGTGTGTGCTTCAGCTAAAATTTGCTGCTTAAGGTCTTCTATGTTTGGCACGCAGAGCCTTTCTCCGTACCATAATATTCCTTTATTGTCTATTACGAATTCCGAGGCCTTGCCCATACTCAACTTTCTTTTGATGCCTTCGATGCTGGTGTGACCAGGCTGAGCTTCTTTAATTTTCTCCACAAGGTTGGGTTGTATTTCCAAGTTGGATATGGTGCCTTCTGCTACCATTATCGAGTTGAGCTTGGCAAATTCTTGTTGGAATTCGGGCCTCAAGCTGTGGAGATTGTTTCCGTCGGAGCTGGGGTTCCGACTAAGGGCATCGGCCACTACATTTGCTTTCCCTGGATGGTAATGGATACCAACATCATAATCCTTTACCAATTCCAACCAGCGTCGTTGCCGTAAATTTAGTTCTGGCTGCGTGAAAATATATTTGAGACTTTTGTGATCCGTATATATTTCACATCGATTCCCAAGTAAGAAATGCCTCCATTCCTTGAGTGCATGAATAACTGCTGCCATTTCTAAGTCATGAGTGGGATAGTTCTCCTCATGTTTGCGAAGTTGCCTTGAAGCAAAGGAGACAACCTTGCCTTCCTGCATCAATACGCATCCGAGACCCTTTTTGGACGCGTCACAATATACTTCAAAATTCTTGTGTATATCGGGTACAATTAATACCGGTGCTGTCGTTAACTTCCGTTTTAGCTCTTGGAAACTTTTCTCGCAGGCTTCTGTCCATTCAAACTTCTTATCTTTCTTGAGCAACTGTGTCATAGGCTTGGCTATGGTGGAAAATCCATCAATAAATCTCCGGTTATATCCTGCCATTCCCAAGAAACTCCGAATGTCCGTTACGCTGGCTGGTGACTTCCAGCCAAGTACGGCCTTGACTTTCTCTGGGTCCACTGCGATACCATCTTGGGTCAGCACGTGGACTAGAAAGCCTACTTGTCTTAGCCAAAATTCGCACTTGCTGAACTTGGCATACAATTGGTGTTTTCTTATCTCTCCTAGCACAATCCTGAGATGTTCTGCGTGCTCTTCTGGTGTCTTGGAGTATACCAGTATATCGTCGATGAATACCACGACGAACTTGTCCATAAACTTCATAAATACTTTGTTCATGAGGTGAACAAAATATGCTGGGGCATTAGTTAATCCAAATGGCATCACTGTGAACTCGTACAGTCCATATCTGGAGGTGAAGGCTGTTTTGGGGATATCTTCCGTTCGTACCTTCAATTGATGGTATCCTGACCTAAAGTCAATTTTTGAGAATACCTTGGCCTGAGCGAGTTGATCAAACAAATCGTTTATCCTTGGCATCGGGTATTTGTTTTTGACTATGACCATGTTAAGTGCTCGATAGTCAATACATAATCTCAGCGTTCCATCCTTCTTTTTGGCAAATAAAATTGGTGATCCCCAAGGTGAGGAGCTGGCTCGAATGTATCCTTTTTCCAGTAATTCCTTTATTTGCTTCTTCAACTCGATCAACTCGGATGGTGCCATTCTGTATGGTTTCTTGTATATGGGGGTGGTTCCTGGTGCTAGCTCAATGCGGAATTCTATTTCCCGGTCTGGTGGCATGCCTGGTAGTTCTTCAGGGAATACATCTGGAAATTCACACACTACTAGAACCTTTTTTAGCTCAGAAACGTCCACCTTATTTAATCTCGGTTGCCGGGGTATTTTTCCTTCCTTGGCTGATACTCTTATTGTCTTCCCTTGGTGGTGTGTGAGAATTACGGTCCTGTTGAAACAGTCGATAAAACCTTTATTGGTGGTTAGCCAATCCATTCCTAGGATGACATCCAGTCCTTTGTTTTCCAACACAATAAGATTTGCGTGAAACTCCAATCCTTCGAACTCAATGACCACATTCTGACAATAATTCTGAGTAACTTGCTGAATCCCAGGGGACTTGATGATCATGGATTTCTCCAGGGGAAACATCGAAAAATTATTTTGCAAAGCAAAACTTTTCAAAATGAAAGAGTGAGAAGCTCCAGAATCAAACAAAACCATTGCAGGTATTGTGTTGACAGGAAACGTACTGAGTACGATATCTGGAGCATTTTGTGCCTCCTCTTTGTTTACGTGGTTCAGATGACCCTTCCTGTGGTTATTGTTGGGATTGAAATTGTTTCGCTTGGACGCGGAATTGTTGCCGTTGTTCGGCTTTGGGGTTGAATTCCTTGGCTTGGGGCACTGTTTGGCATAGTGCCCTTCTTCTCCACAAGCGTAACAAGTAACGCCGGGGCGATAGGTGAATTCCTTATCCCTTGCATGAAAATTCTTGATTGGGCGTGAGACATTGAATGAGGATTTGTGTGTCCCACCCTTTTGAAAATCTGTCTTGCTTCGGTGATTGCGAGCATGATTAGTCTGGTCCCTTTTTCGCTTGCGGATATCTTCCAGACTGCGTCTCTCATTTTCCAGAGTAATGGCTTTGTCCACCAGTGTTTTAAAATCAGGAAAAGTGTGCACGACCAGTTGGCATTTAAGCGCGGGCGCCAGACCGTCAAGGAATTTCTCCATCTTCTTGATTTCAGTCATACGCTCTTCATTGGGGTAGCGGGACAATAGAGTAAATTGACTGTTGTAATCTGACACTGTCATGTTCCTTTGTTTGAGGTCATCGAATTCTCTCTTCTTGATTTTCATAATACTCTTAGGAATGTGTGCACCATGGAAACCTTCCTTGAAATCATCCCAGGTTATGTCATTTTCGTTGGGATGCATGTGCAGAAAATTCTCCCACCATGATGCGGCTGCTCCATTGAGATAGTGCGGAGCATACAATACCTTCTCGGGGTCTGAACATTTTGCAATAATTAATTTTCTCTCCATATCTCGAAGCCAGTCCTCGGCTTCAAGAGGTTTGTCAGTGTGAGAAAATGTTTGAGGAGGTGTCTTCTGTAGCTCAGATAACTTGGAATGCTGCCGATACTGTCCATGGTGATTTCCCATGTTGATGACTTGGTTCATCATTTCCCGATGTTGCTGCTGACTCTGCTCATAAAGGCGGCACATTTGTGAAAGTGCCGATTCACTGCCCTGTTGGTTTGACTGTCCCTGAGTGAACTCGTTGCTGGCTTGTGTATCATAATTTCCCTCTGGTGGAGTTGGCATGGAGCGAGTCCAAGGATGAGACATTTTTTCACTCTGGGGATATATTTTGTAAAATCCATAAGAAAAGCGGAAAGAGTCGCAAAAACAAATCCATAATGCATAAAGCTGGCAAATATAATTAAATAACCAAGCTTACTTAAGAAAAACAAATCGACTTGTGCACGGAGAAGGACTGCTCATTACATATCTTACACGCGGGCGGTAATTATACAATACATCACTCAGGATATGCGTACATAATCCTGACATGTTATTTAGGCTAGTGCACTTCTCCAGATCCTACATGATGCGCAAACAGGCTACTTCTCACAACCTATGTACATATCTTACAAAGTGGTACATTACATGGCATCTAGGCGTACTCAGGCAGAAATGTTGACGACCTCCTTTGCCCTGCCGAGGGCGAGGCGTAGCGAGGTTGGGGACTCGACTTCCTCCTCGCTAATGGGCTCCATACGTGTAGTGTTGCGCAGAGTGGACGGAGCGGTTGCCAGGGGCGGAGCAACACGTACAGGAGTGGGCGCGAAGGGTGGTGCAGTGCACGCTGAAGTGGGTGCAATGACTTGGTTGAATTCTTCGGTAGAAGGCAGGCGACGAGTAGGCGTAAAAGATGCTGATGACGAGACAAAAGTCAGTGGCGGTGCGATGGGTAGGAGCTCCCTCCTGTTGGCAGCACAGCCATGAACTGAGTCCATGCGGGTAGCTACGAAGTCGTCCACCAGGTTGTCGAAGGCTGCCTCCAGGGCCCGGAGATACTCAATGAGCATCTCAAAAGCCTCATCTCGCTCTCCTCTGGGGCAGGAGTATGCGTAGTGACAGGTGTAAGGCACATGGCACGGAAGATAACAATAACGACGAGTCTTCATCATGGGAAGGACATCCCTGAGACGAGCTATCGCCTCACGGGCTGCCATCTGCATAGCATGCCTCTCCGTAGGCATGGCTCTTCCCACGAACCGGAAGCGGCGTAACTCACCACGCCCTCCCTTGAACTGCACCGCGGCCTGGTGCATGGTCAGACTGTCGTTGACTCGATGCTAGCAGAGTGTGAAGACTGGGCACACGGATGGCCCCATCGCGACTGAACGATGAAAGAAAGAAGCTTGACGAACCCATCGGGCACGTTGGCGAAGGTCTGAGACTCGCAGCTGTTGTCGGCCATCTACAAAAGTAGGCAAAAATTCTGCAGGTTCAGATCATAAATTTATGCTGACTGACAGAAAATGACTACAATTGCAAAAATATAATTTAGCTCTATCATGCTAATAACCAATTAGCGATCGCACCTAGTGGCTTCCTACAGTCAGCCTGGCTCTGGTACCAAGCTTGTCACGACCGGTTTTTCAATAAAAATATTTATTGAGAAACTAATCTTTTGAGTCCAGTATGAGAGAAATCCTCCTCACTGGTAGACAAATTCTTGATACAATAAGCCAATAGCATAAAATATATTACAGGGTTGAACTGCGGTTGCCCAACCAAATTATTACAAGCACGCCAATAATTATACATAATGGCAGACATGACACAGTGGTGTGGAGGCATACTACTGACTCGAGGATAGGGCAGTGGTGGAAAAACACAGCGGGGAGAGAAATACAAGACTCTAAGTCTGTCATCTCATCGAGCGTCGAGGTGAGGCTCGATGAATTTATTTGGTAGCGGAAGCGGATGTAAAACAGTGACCAAATCCAGGGTCGCACGAGACTGACTGGGACTCCTCTAGGTGTCGGACTCGCTATCAAACTCTTCATCCATGAGATCGCCTTCGTCATCATCTGGCCAAATCAACAAGCCAGTGAGTACTTTGAAAGTACTCGCAAGACAGTTCGGACGTAAGATATAACAAATGCATGCATGGATGCGTCATGAATAATTCACCAATGTACATTTCAAAAATTAGCATAACAAGGTAAGTAAAAAGGGAAACGGCGGTAGTCCGCCTGAAATCCCAACAGAACATAAATAACTACCGATCGGGTGTCTGAAGCGACGCCTCGAAAGGTGAACAAATAAATATAAGGAAATGATGCCACAGTCGGGCGTCTTAGCGACACCACATAAAGGGCTTTAAAAGAAATACCACAGACGGATGTCAGGGCGACATCACAGAAAGGGCTTTAAAAGAAATGCCACAGTCGGACGTCGGGGCGACATCACAGAAAGGGCTTGAAAAGAAATGCCACAGTCGGACGTCGGGGCGACATCACAGAAAGGGCTTGAAAAGAAATGCCACAGTTGGACGTCGGGGCGACATCACAGAAAGGGCTTGAAAAGAAATGCCACAGTTGGACGTCGGGGCGACATCACAGAAAGGGCTTGAAAAGAAATGCCACAGTCGGACGTCGGGGCGACATCACAGAAAGGGCTTTTATAGAAAAGTAAAATACAACAATGCCACAGTTGGATGTCTGAGCGACATCGCAGAAAGGGCTTTTATTCACAGGTAAATAATACTCATAATAAACATTTAATTCATAAGAATAAATGGGTTAGTCCATCCACAGGGATAATCATTTAACCGGAGTTAGCACTCAAGCGAATCACCGGAGTCTCTGCCATCAAAACTGACATTTGATTAGGATAAGATAATATCGACCTGGGACAGGGAATAGATGATTTGGAGGAATATATGACTCTGCAGAGTTTGTACAAAATTTTTCCCACAGCCAACGGATTTCCGTAGTCACGAAGGACTAGTTCCGTTTACGGTATTTCGGAAGAAAACACAGCTAACCAGTACACACCCATCCTACCTCTTGATGCTAGGAATCACCCTAGACATCGTCCAAGAAAAACTTTTGAGACGGGGAGATCACAATCTCGAATAGCATGGGATCAAATTTATATATGCGCGCTCTAAGGGGTGCCCCCCTCTCGGTCCCAACCGAAAACACCCATGCCCCCTGACCGGATGACTGGCTTTAATCCAGGGCCATGGAACCATCATCACGGCCTCTCCTTTTTGGTGTGTACCAGAAAAGCGGTTTGCAACTTACTAAACCATATTCCTAGCGGAAAACATGTGGTAGTACAGGGAAGGAAATGAGAGGAACTGGACCGATACGGTTTGACACTGAAGTCACATAGTCTGGAGTAAGACTGGCATGCTACGACACTGCCATCTCACCCATAATCATGCCAACACATGGCCATTCATCCTCACATCCATTCACATATGGATCATCGAACTCACTTACCTCATTATCACATAAAATAACGATCATCGATATGCTTCTCAATATGCCATAAAACTAACTAAGTGCAAAACATGCCAAAACACTCATCATATCAAAAGTTCAAACATGCTTGCCTGGTTTAGAGCAGTCGGAGCCTAGCTCGGTGAAGTTCGCGGCTCCGTCACCTCCTTCGGTATCTACGGTATAAAGAAAATATATGCGCTATCGTAAATACCAAGGAGTGCACAGAAATTATACCAAATATTTTTCAAATAAATATGATAAAAAACTAGACAAAATTTTAAAGAGAACAGAAAAAGAATCATTCAAAAATACTTTTCTGTTTAAAAGTTATAAGGGTTTTTGTCCAGGGACTCATCTGTAATGAAACAGAAGATTTCCAGGGGTAGCTTATAAAAACAGAAAAAGTTTCGGCAGAACTACGCCAGCCCAAAGAGAAAACGCATTTTGCCCGAAGGCGCTTCCAGAAAACGATTCAACCAGAGAGGGCAGAGAGGCTGACTGTGGGGTCCCACTCGTCAGGTTTGAACTTCAAAAAAGGGCAGGCGAAGCTCGTCGGCGCCCGAGAGCCGCGGTGGTCGCCGGCGGCGATCCACGGCGAGACAGGGGGATCGGAGGGTACCTCCGTGCTCAGGGCGCCATTCCGCGTCGGTTGGTGGTGGTGGTGGTCGCCGGCGAGTACCACGTCGACGGCGAGCTTTGCTCTGGCGGACGGCGGCTCGGGTGGTCGAGGAACTCGTCGGAGAGGGCTGCAGAGGTCAAATTGAAGAGGGGGTTAGGCTCCTGGTAGCTAGAGAGGGTAACGGACGGGGTTTGGGCGCCGGAGATGGCCTCACCGGAGCGAATCGCGGTGGAGGCCGAGGCGGATCGGGGCGGCCGGAGTTGGGGGAGGAGACCTCCTCGAGGTCCTCCGAGTGGCCTGGCATGGTGTTGGTGAGGAGTGGGGATGAGGTGTGCACGAGGGTGAGCTCGGGGGCCCTTTTTATAGGCGGCCCGAGGTGGTTGCCGTGAACGGGGATCTCCGGCGAGTGATTACAGCGGTGCCGAGGATGTGCAGGGGGATTAGGGGCTTGGGCATCGTCGTTGAGGTCCACCGGTCCCATTTAGGCGCTAAACGGGCTGGGACTTGGTGCTACGGGTGAGCTCGACGGAACGGGGGTGGCGCGGCCCGTCGGCGGCACGGAGCACGTTCCGTGCTTGCCGGGCCACGGCGACGGTGCCACGGGCGTGCGCTGGCACGGCAGGGACACGAGCAGAGCCAAGGGGCTTTGGGCGGTGCTGAACGGCATTCTGCCGTGGTGTGCCTTCTGTCGGCCGCCACGGGAGGTCCCGACGCCGCAGAAGACGTCGGCGAGGGCGGGCCAGCGCGCCACCGACGCCAGGAAGGCTCCACGCACGCGTGTGAAGCTCCGGACAAGAGGGAGGGGCTACGAGGAACGTGCCAAGTGCACTGTGAACGCGTGAGTGAAACTGACGAACACAAGATGACACTGAAACTGAATTTTTCTGAAAGTGCAAAGAACAGTGCAGCTCAGGTGTTCGACAGAATGTTTTTGGCATCTGGAGATTTTTCCTTGAGCTGATTTTTGGTGGAGTGGCTTCTCATTGCTCAAGAAGGCTGCCTGAATTTTGGTGGAATTTTTGGAGGAGTGTAGATATGAATTTCATCAAATTTGGCAAATCTGGTCCAAACTTGCAGAGACTGAATTTTGAAAAATTTGAAAAGAGGAGGAGTGGATCAAGATGGTTCTGGGTTGTGGGTACAAAGGACTATCCAAGAGAGTTGGTTTGAGGTCAAAACTCAAATGAAAAAGAGTACTTGCTTTGAAAATCCCTCAGGCTCCAAATAATTTTCAGAATTGATTTGAGAGGAAAAATAATTAGAATAAAATCCAAAACTTGTTTGGATTAGTTGGGACAGAGAACTTAGGTTGATCACAAGGTGTAGGGGAGGTTTTGGAGGGGTTTTACCACATGGGCAAAAATGCCAAGTCATGGGTGGTTTTCAAGATATGAAAATGCCAAGTTTTTCATAGATTTTCATTTTAAAAGAAAACAAATTAAACTCCCAAAATAGAATTTGAGAGGGAACCAACAGAGAAAAAAAATAAAATCCTTGCCAAAGCAAAGGAAGTTTTTAAGAGGAAGATTTTCTGAAAGTGGAAAAAAAATTTAAATGGCCTCTTTTCAAAACCACAAAGTTTTTGATAAAAACCAAATAAATTTTTTGGAGTGTCACAGTTCTAGTGTAGTGCAATACCCTATGACTTATATAAAGAAATTATGCATGATATTGCACCCGCTGAAATAGAAGATATTGATGTTACCATTAAGCTTGCCAACAGGGACACCATTAAACCAGTTGGGATTGTTAGAGATGTCGAAGTCTTGTGTAGGAAGGTTAAATATCATGTTGATTTTCTTGTTCTTTGTTCCCCACAAGATTATTTTTGTCCCATTATTTTTGGTAGACCCTCCTTGAATACTGTTAACGCTAGGATTGATTGTGAAAATGATACTGTTACAATTGGCTTAGGGGATATGTCTCATGAGTTTAATTTTGCTAAGTTTTGTAGACAACCCCGTGATAAAGAATCAACTAGTAAGGATGAGATTATTGGTCTTGCTTATATTGCCGTGCCTCCTACTGATCCGTTAGAACATGATTTCTAGACCATGAAAATGATATGTTTATGAATGAAAGAAGGGAAATAGATGAAGTGTTCCTTCAATAGTGTCCTATTCTGAATCGCAACTTGCCTGTTGAAATCCTAGGGGATCCCCCTCCACCCAAGGGTGATCCCGTGTTTGATCTCAAACCATTACCTGATAATCTTAAGTACGCTTATGTTGATGAAAATAAAATATATCCTATTATTATTAGTGCTAACCTTTCAGAGCAAGAAGAAGAAAGATTATTGAAAACTCTGAAGAAGCACCGTGCTGCTATTGGATATACTCTGGATGATCTTAAGGGCATTAGTCCCACTCTATGCCAACACAAAATCAAATTGGAGGAAGATGCCAAACCAGTTAGAGATCCTCAATGATGATTAAATCCTAAGATGAAGGAAGTGGTAAGAAAGGAGATACTAAAGCTCCTTGAGGCATGTATAATTTATCCCGTTGCTGATAGTGAATGGGTAAGTCCTGTCCAATGTGTTCCTAAGAAGGGAGGTATTACTGTCGTTCCTAATGATAAAGATGAATTGATCCTGCAAAGAATTATCACAGGTTATAGGATGGTAATTGATTTCCGTAAATTAAATAAAGCTACTAAGAAAGATCATTACCCTTTACCTTTTATTGATCAAATGCTAGAAAGACTATCCAAACACACACATTTCTGCTTTCTAGATGGTTATTCTGGTTTCTCTCAAATACCTGTGTCAGCAAAGGATCAATCAAAAACTACTTTTACTTGCCCTTTTTGGTACTTTTTCTTATAGACGTATGCCTTTTGGTTTTGCACCTGCTACCTTTCAAAGATGTATGATGGCTATATTCTCTGACTTTTGTGAAAATATTTGTGAGGTATTCATGGATGATTTCTTCATTTATGGATCCACTTTTGATGATTGCTTGAGCAACCTTGATCGAGTTTTGCAGAGATGTGAAGACACTAGTCTCATATTGAATTGGGAAAAGTGCCACTTTATGGTTAATGAAGGCATTGTCTTGGGGCATAAGGTTTCCGAGAGAGGTATTGAAGTTGATAAAGCTAAAGTTGATGCTATTGAAAACATGCCATGTCCCAAGGACATAAAAGATATAAGAAGATTCCTTGGTCATGCAAGTTTTTATAGGAGGTTCATTAAGGACTTTTCTAAAATCTCTAGGCCTCTGACTAATTTATTACAAGAAGATATTCCTTTTGTCTTTGATGATGATTGTGTAGAAGCATTTGAAACACTTAAGAAAGCTTTGATCACTGCGCCTATTGTTCAGCCACCTGATTGGAATTTACCCTTTTAAATTATGTGTGATGCTAGTGATTATGCTATAGGTGTTATTCTAGGGCAAAGAGTTGATAAGAAATTGAATGTTATCTAGTACGCTAGTAAAACTCTTGATACTACCCAGAGAAATTATGCTACTACTGAAAAAGAGTTCTTAGCAGTTGTGTTTGCATGTGATAAGTTCAGACCTTATATTGTTGATTCCAATGTTACTATTCACACTGATCATGCTGCTATTAAATATCTTATGGAAAAGAAAGATGCTAAGCCTAGACTCACTAGATGAGTTCTCTTGCTCCAAGAATTTTATTTGCATATTATCTATAGAAAGGGAGCTGAGAACCCCGTTGCAGACAACCTGTCTAGGTTAGAGAATGTTCTTGATGACCCACTACCTATTGATGATAGCTTTCCTGATGAACAATTAGCGGTCATTAATGCTTCTCGTACTGCTCCTTGGTTTGCTGATTATGCTAACTATATTGTTGCTAAATTTATACCACCTAGTTTCACATACCAGCAAAAGAAAAAGTTCTTTTACGATTTATGACATTACTTCTCGGATGACCCACACCTTTATAAAGAAGGAGTAGATGGTGTTATTAGACGTTGTGTACCTGAGCATGAACGGGAATAAATCCTACGCAAGTGTCACTCTGAATCATATGGAGGACACCACGCTGGAGATAGAACTACACACAAGGTATTGCAATCCGGTTTTTATTGGCCTACTCTCTTAAAAGATGCTCGTAAGTTTGTCTTGTCTTGTGATGAATGTCAAAGAATAGGTAATATCAGTAGACGTCAACAAATGCCTATCAATTACTCTGTTGTTATTGAACCATTTGATGTTTGGGGTTTTGATTATATGGGACCTTTTCCTGCCTCTAATGGTTACACACATATTTTAGTTGCTGTTGATTACGTTACTAAGTGGGTAGAAGATATTCCAACTAGTAGTGCTAATCATAACACCTCTATTAAGATGCTTAAATAAGTTATTTTTCCAAGGTTTGGAGTCCCTAGATGGTGGTTCACATTTTATTCATGGTGCTTTCCGTAAGATGCTTGCTAAGTATGATGTTAATCATAGACTCACATCTCCTTATCACCCGCAGTCTAGTGGTCAAGTAGAGTTGAGCAATAGAGAGCTCAAATTAATTTTGCAAAAGACTATGAATAGATCTAGAAAGAATTGGTCTAAAAAACTTGCTGATGCATTATGGGCCTATAGAACTGCATATAAAAATCCTATGGGTATGTCTCCGTATAAGATGGTTTATGGAAAAGCATGTTAGTTACCTCTTGAACTTGAACATAAAGCATATTGGGCTATTAAAGAGCTCAACTATGATTTCAAAATTGCCGGCGAGAAGAGTTTATTTGATATTAGCTCACTTGATGAATGGAGAACCCAAGCTTATGAGAATGCCAAGCTGTTCAAAGAAAAAGTCAAACGTTGGCATGACAAAAGGATACAAAAGCGAGAATTTAACGTAGGTGATTATGTGTTATATCAACTCTTGTTTAAGATTTTTTGCAGGAAAAATTCTCTCTAAATGGGAAGGTCCTTACGTTATCGAGGAGGTCTATCATTCCGGTGCCATAAAAATCAACAACTTCGAAGGCACAAGTCCAAGGGTGGTGAACGGTCAAAGAATCAAGCATTATATTTCACGTAATCCTATCAATGTTGAAACTAATATTATTGAGACCGTAACCCCGGAGGAATACATAAGGGACACTTTCCATAACGTTTCAGACTCCGAAAAGGAATAGATATGTGGTACGGTAAGTAAACCGACTCCAAAACAATTCTAATGACAATTTTTCTCCGTTTTGGAATATTTAAGAATTTTGGAAACAAGAAGTAATCCGGAAAGGACACAAGGCCTCCACAAGGGTGGAGGGCGTGCCCACCCTTCCTGGGCGCGCCTCCCTATCTCATGGGCACCTCGTGTGCCTCCCTGACTCCGTTTTCTTGCACGTTACATATTTTGGTCAGAAAAAATTCATTATATAATCTCATGGAGGTTTTGACCACCGTATCACACAATTATCCTCTAGTTTCCTTTCGAGCTATTTTTCTGACAGATCTAGAGCACCATGACATCACCCTCCTTCAACAACGAAGACAAGGATGCTTGGTTATTGAACATATAGCTGAAAAGAGAAGAACCGGAGGAGATCAACAAGGATGAAGGGATCAATAAGTCCATCGAGGATCAAGCTCCGACGGTGGAAGAAGAAAACATCCCTCAACCTTTACCTAACCTCTTTACTCCAACTAAGATTGAAGCTTCAAAGATGATTGAGTTAGCTCACATACAGAATAAGTATCTCACACAGGAGAATATTTTGATGAAGGATCATATCGCTGGACTCAAGGGCATTATCCGCAAGTTGGAGGAGCTTTTACACTCGATGTGCGATTATCCACCACCATCATCACCACCTTCACCATCTCTGAGGACATAAGCACATGGGTATGTGCACTCACCTTGGCAACTACCAAGTTTGGGGGAGGTGCCGCGGTATCGTATCACCATCACGCTCCTATCTTTACCGTTTTACTTAGTTCGATCCTTTTAGTAATATCTTGATCTAGTAGATTGAAGTTTTGGTATCAAGTAGTTTTGAGTTTTGCTTTGTGATCTCTTTATGTAATCGAGTCCGTGAGCTATCTATAATAAATTTTAGTGTTGAGTCAAGGGATTTGCTATCTTGCTATGATCTTGAGAAAGTAGAAAGAATAAAAAGAATAAAAGATCTCATATTGATCTTATGGATAGTAATGACTTCACACATAAAAAGTATGAGGCATAAAAGTTGTTCAGAGTTGACAAACATAGTTTTGGTCATCGTTGCAATTAATAGGAAGTACTAAGGAAAGAGACGTTTTCACATACAAATATACTATCTTGGACATCTTTTATGTTTGTGAGCACTCATTAAGTATGACATGCTAAAAGAGTTGATGTTGGACAAGGAAGACAACATAATGGTTTATGTTTTCTAACATCTCAGTTAAAGTATATTTTCATTGATCTTCCCAACATGTTGAGCTTTCCCTTCCCCCTCATGCTTGCCAAATTCCTTGCACCAAGTAGAGATACTACTTGTGTATCCAAATATCCTTAAGCCCAGTTTTTGCCATGAGAGTCCACCATACCTACCTAGGGATTGAGTAAGATCCTTCAAGTAAGTTGTCATGTTGCAAGCAATAAAAATTGCTCTCTAGATATGTATGATCTATTAGTGTGAAGAAAATAAGCTTTATACGATCTTATTATGGAAGTAATAAAAGCGACAGACTGCATAATAAAGGTCCATATACAAGTGGCAATATAAAGTGACGTTCTTTTGCATTAAGATTTTGTGCATCCAACCCTAAAAGCACATGACAACCTCTGCTTCCTTTCGCGAAGGGCCTATCTTTTACTTTATGTTTTTACTTTGTGCTTGAGTCAAGGTGATCTTCACCTTTCCCTTTTTCATTTTATCCTTTGGCAAGCTCCTCGTGTTTGAAAGATCTTGATATATATATTCAATTGGATGTAAGTTAGCATCAATTATTATTGTTGACATCACCCAAAGGTGAATACGTTGGGAGGCAACACAATAAGCCACTATCTTTCTCAGTGTCCGATTAAAACTCTATAACCATAAGTATTGCGTGAGTGTTAGCAATTGTAGAAGACTATATGATGGTTGAGTATGTGGACTTGCTGAAAAGCCCTATTCTTGACTCTTTCTGATGTTATGATAAATTGCAATTGCTTCAATGACTGAGATTATAGTTTGTTAGTTCTCAATGAAGTTTCTGAACCATACTTGATATTGTGAATTGATCGTTACTTGAGCATAAGAAACCATATGACAAAATCTATATATGTTGTTCTTATGAGAATGATCATGATGCCTCCATGTCCGTATTTTATTTTTATCGATAACTCTATCTCTAAACATGTGGACATATTTTTTGATTTAGGCTTCCGCTTGAGGACAAGAGAGGTCTAAGCTTGGGGGAGTTGATACGTCCATTTTGCATCATGCTTTTATATCAATATTTATTGCATTATGGGTTGTTACTACACATTATATCTCAATACTTATGGCTATTCTCTCTTATTTTACAAGGTTTACCATGAAGAGGGGGAATGCCGGCAGCTGGAATTCTGGCTGGAAATGGAGCAAATATTGGAAACCTATTCTGCACGGCTCCAAAAATCCTGAAACTCCACGGAAGTTATTTTTGGAATTAATAAGAATTATTGAGCGAAGAAAACACCATAGGGGACCCCACACCCTGGCCAGGAGGGTGGGGGTGCGCCCACCCCTACTAGGGGCGCCCCCTGTCTCCTGGGCCCCCTGGTGGCCCTCCGGTGCCCATCTTCTGCTATATGAAGGCTTTTACCATGGAAAAAATCATAAGCAAGCTTACAGGATGAAACTCCGCCGCCACGAGGCGGAACCAATCTAGGGCTCCGGCGGAGCTGTTCTGCCGGGGAAACTTCCCTCCGGGAGGGGGAAATCATCACCATCGTCATCACCAATGATCCTCTCATCGGGAGGGGGTCAATCTCCATCAACATCTTCACCAGCACCGTCTCCTCTCAAAACCCTAGTTCATCTTTTGTATCCAATCTTGTATCAAAACCACAAATTGGTACCTGTGGGTTGCTAGTAGTGTTGATTACTCCTTGTAGTTGATGCTAATTGGTTTACTTGGTGGAAGATCATATGTTCGGATCCTTAATGCATATTAATACTCCTCTGATTAAGAACATGAATATGCTTTGTGAGTAGTTACGTTTGTTCCTGAGGACATGGGAGAAGTCTTGCTATTAGTAGTCATGTGAATTTGGTATTCGTTTGATATTTTGATGAGATGTATGTTGTCTCTCCTCTAGTGGTGTTATGTGAACATCGACTACATGACACTTAACCATTATTTGGGCCTAGAGGAAGGCATTGGGAAGTAATAAGTAGATGATGGCTTGCTAGAGTGACAGAAGCTTAAACCCTAGTTTATGCGTTGCTTCGTAAGGGGCTGATTTGGATCCATATGTCTAATGTTGTGGTTAGGTTTCCCTTAATACTTATTTTGTAGTTGCGGATGCTTGAAATAGGGGTTAATCATAAGTGGGATGCTTGTCCAAGAAAGGGCAGTACCCAAGGACCGGTCCACCCACATATCAAATTATCAAAGTACCGAACGCGAATCATATGAGTGTGATAAAAACTAGCCTGATGATAATTCTCATGTGTCCTCGGGAGCTCTTTTCTCATTATAAGAAATTGTCCAGGCTTGTCCTTTGCTACAAAAAGGATTGGGCCACCTTGCTGCACTTTATTTACTTTCATTTCTTGTTACCCGTTACCATTTATCTTCTCACAAAACTATCGGTTACCTACAATTTCAGTGCTTGCAGAGAAAACCTTACTGAAAACCACTTGTAATTTCCTTCTGCTCCTTGTTGGGTTTGACACTCTTACTTATCAAAAGGACTACGATAGAACCCCTATACTTGTGGGTCATCACTAGTCCTATTTATAGTGGCCTCGGTCCTCTCCCCAAATGTTGGTGGGAAGGGATCCCACAACGACCGGATTTGAATGGGGACAAGTAGTACAGCTTATATTGACCAAAGTAGTCTTCGCCTGCGAAAAGCCTCTAGTCGTGATGCTGTGGTGGGCTCGTCGATGACCTCCATCCTACCGTCCTGGCGGTCTTGGACTCGTTGCACCAGAATGGAAACCTTTGGCTGATTTCTCGGGACTCTGCGCATGTGGCTTGCTTCCTTTACACCGAAGAGGAAAGATGCGCTCTACGCCCGCCTAGCGCCCGCCTGGCCTTGGTCGCCATGGCTCACGTCAGCTGAGCCTCATGAGGTGAACCTTGCATAAAACTCTCTGCCTCTCGAGAGCCAGCCTGGTGAGGCCGATCCCCTCGGGGGTCTTGGCGTCGTCCGCCTCACGAGGTGTGGCCCCTCGCGAGGGTCTGGAGTTGTTGATGTTGAAGCTGGGCCGTACCAGGCCGTCGACGGAGCCACGTGGTGGGCCGCAGGCAGGCAGGGCTGGATACCCCCAAATCCAGAATGCCGACAGGAAGAGACCAATCCCACGGGAAGGTTCAGGAGCCAAGAACGTGCGCCATCCTTGAGGGCCATCAGTGTAACGCCCCGGATTCGATCCGCCAGGTGTCCTTCAGTTATTCGCCGTCGTTGCCATGTCATTTGCTTGAGTGTTGCATTTTTCCATGTCATCATCTGCATTTCATCTGCATGTTTTTAAAAACATGCATCCGTTCGGGTTCCCCCGGTTCTCTTCGTTGTCCGTTCGGAGTCCGGGAAGTGAACACGGTTTTTGGGTTATGTTTGACGTAAGTAGGAGTTCAGGATCACTTCTTGATCATTGCTAGCTTCACGACCGTTCCTTTTTCTCTCTTCTCGCTCTTATTTGCGTATGTTAGCCACCATATCGTGCTTAGTCGCTGCTGCAACCTCACCACTTTACCCCTTCCTTTCCCATTAAGCTTTGCTAGTCTTGATACGCATGGTAATGGGATTGCTGAGTCCTCGTGGCTCACAGATTACTACAACAATAGTTGCAGGTACATGTTATGCGATGGTCCTGACGCGAGAGCGATGCTTGCTTGCGCTGAGTTCTTCTTCTGCTTCTTCGATCAGGGGATAGGTTCCATCTCGGCAGCCTGGGCTAGCAGGGTGGATGTCGTTTGTGCTTCTGTTTGTGTTTCATCCATAGTCGGATGTTGAACTTATGTATTGTGATGTTGTATTCGTGTGGCATTGTATGCCTCTTGTATGTATCCCTATCTATTATGTAATGTTGATGTAATGATATCGACCTTGCAAAAGTGTTTCAATATGCGGTTCTATCCTTGGTGGGACCTTCGAGTCTCTTTAGGATAGTATCGCATATTGGGCCTGACCAGTTGGTATTAGAGCTTCGACCGACCCTAGGAGCCCCCTTGACTGATCGTGTAGTTTGGCCGTTGTTGAGTCTAGAAGAAAACTGTTTTCGGAGTCTAGTTATATCAGAGAGTAGGAATTCTTTTTACTCCTGAGCCCCTTCGTCGCTCTGGTGAGGAATCTTGATGTAGGTGTTTTGAATTACTTCTCTTCCCTTCAAATTTTTCTTTAGGTTCATGCAGTTGGTTTTTTCTGATCGTTGTTACTCAGCTCTTTTTATCCGGTGCATCCTCTTGTCAAGTCAATTCGACCTCTTTGGTTTACGAGATCAATCCTCGGTTCTTTCTCAATGTCATCCTCAGTTGTTTTCTTTTTCCTGCCCGCCCACCCCTTTTCATCTCGGAACCGGAGTCCGTAATCGAGTATCCATCCTACTCGTGCGAAGTCTTGGTTTTCTTTCCTCAGTGATTTCAACCGGTGTTTTCTCTTCAAGATATTCGTCGGTTTCCCCTTCCAATTCGCCTTTGTTTTTCCCGCCCTCCCACCCTTTTCTTCCCGGAGTCTGACACTCTCTCGACCATCTATTTCATTCGTGTGGAGCCTCTTTAGTCTTTCGTTAATCATTTCAACCAGTGAATTCTCGTCTCGGTGGACATTCTTCAACTTTTTCTTCTCCGGTGGATTCAATTCCAATTTTCGGTAGTGATTATATTCTTTCCTTCAATTCAAGTTTTTCGGGTTGATCATATTATTTTCTTTGGATCAAGTGTTCTCCTTGCTCGTTCGCCTCTCGCCAATTTATCCTTCCGGAGTGCTGAAGACATCTCAGGAGATTCGTCAGTGTTTCAATTAATTCGAGGTTGTCACCTCATTCAAATATTTCAATCGTTTCGGTGCATCATCTACCTCTTCAATAATCCTTTCCAACGGTGTTTTTCTTTTAGTGGGCCCTACCCCACAGGTCTTTTCCCAGGATCTTACCTGACTCTTCTAATTATTCCGAAGCCATTCCAAATTCTTTTCAAGTGTGACGTAAGAATGAATTTCATCAATCACATGCCTTCTTCAAGATCGCTTTCAAATCATTTCATTGTTGGCTCAACCTCTCTTCTTTTCATTTTACCGGAGTATCTCAGTATTTTTGATGCTGTTTCTCGTCGTCATTTGAAGAACAAAGAAGAGTTTTCCTCTAAATCTTGCTCGTTCTCTTGAAGATTCGCGGTTCTAGCTTCTGGTTATCCTCTTGAATTATTCCATTTGTCAGATATTCCTTTTCTCAACCATCCGGAGTTTGTCAGGAGTTGTTTTTCCATTTATTTTCATTTGAGGCTATCGTTCCAGAAGAATTCTTCGTTCTCACATTTCAGCTACCGTTCTCTATTCATCCCGGTGCTTCGTGCAAGTGTTGTTTAATCAGCTCGAGTTCTTCCGGTTCTCTTGCATCTAAATCCCCTCTAGCTTATTTGTCCTTCTAACTCTTCCTGGTCATTAAGTCTCTTTCATCAGTCATTTTCGAATTCTTACCGTGGTTCGTTAAAGATGTCTCTTCCTTCGTTATCATATAAATTCATTCATTCTTTCATTGTTTCAATCCTACCAGTGGATCAGGAAGACTTTCTCAAGTCTGCGATATGTCACTTCTCAATCCTTTTCAAGAAGAATAAGTAGTATGCAAAATCCGTTTTGTTATCAAGTTAATTTGATGAAGGATAAGCATACAATAAATCTTATTCTTATTTCTTCATAGTGATTAATCCCTTCCTTCATAGTTTGTTCTTGTTGAATAAATTCTAGTTCCAATTGTTTTCATCTTTTCTTTTCCGGAGTTCAATTTCCTCACCCATTTCGTCGGAACCTCCATCTAAATCATCGCAATGCTCATCTTATTCTTTCATTCTTCAATTTTATCTCATCATCCTTTTGTCACCGGAGTTCTTCATGGTGGTTCTTTATGATTTAATTCATTCCTCAAGTGTTCATCAAGATTCTTGTAGGCGAAGCTCAAGTTTTCTTCTTGCTTCGCGAGGTGCATCTAATTCTCCGTTTTCTTTTGAAATGGAGTTTTGCATTTCTTCTTTCTTCCCAGTTATTTAATCTTTTCCGCTCATGGTTGGTTATCACCTCATAATTTCTGAGATGTTATCCACAAGTCCACGACAAGCTTATTCTTTTTGTTGTTGAATTTTCTCAACAACTCCATTCAATCTTTTCTTCTAAGGTTGCTTTCTATTTCATTCGCGGCACAAGTTGTCATTTTCTTCTCCATCCTTTTGTGTCATGTCTTCATCAGGTATCATTCCATCCCCTCAAGTTCATGTTCTTTTCCTTCCATTTTCAACTGGAATGCTACCTAAATCCTTCAGTCTTATTCGTTTCTTATCTCGTTCTAACTGGAGTGGTTTCATAGTCTATCTGATTCCGTGAGCTTTCAATTCTCGTCATTCTCGTCGTTCCTCTCTTCTTCTCGAGTGCTCTCGATTCCTTTCTTTTTCTTTGAGTTCTTGATTAACCTCTTCCTTTTTCTCTTCCGTCTCGGTCCTAAGATCTCGGGACGAGATCTCTTGTTAGTGGAGGAGTGTTGTAACACCCTGGATTCGATGCGCCAGGTGTCCTTCAGTTATTCGCCGTCGTTGCCATGTCGTTTGCTTGCGTGTTGCATTTTTCCATGTCATCATCTGCATTTCATCTACATGTTTTTAAAAACTTGCATCCATTCGGGTTCCCCCGGTTCTCTTCGTTGTCCGTTCGGAGTCCGGACCTCTCGCGCGCGCCCGTCGCCCCTCTCAGACCTTGTTTTCGTGCGCATGTGTTCAACGTTCTCGGAATGGACCGAGGTTTGCCAAGAGGCCTTGGTATAGCGCCGGTAGACCGCCTGTCAAGTTTCGTGCCATTTGGAGGTCGTTTGATACTCCAACGGTTAACCGCGTAGCCCGAAACCCCCCTTCTTTTGTGCAGCCCAACACCCTTCCGAAGTGGCCCAAAACCCAGCAAACTCCCCACTATGCTCTCGGTCGTTCGATCACGATCATCTGGGCGAAAACCGTTCCTCATTTGGACTCTCCTAGCTCCCTCTATCTATAAATAAGCCTTCCCCCGTCGAAATCTCGGATGAAATGGACCCCTAACCCTAGCCCATCTCCTCCCACCACGCCAGACATGTCCGTCCATGCTGGACGAATCGCCGCCGCCGCCCGCAGCCAACGGGGGCCTGCCACGTCATCTCCCACGCTGTCCCCGCCACCGCGGCACGTTAGGCCCGTGCCAGGCCCGCCCGGGTCCCGATCTGGGCCCCGAGGCCCGCAACCTCCCGCCGCCGGCCCGAGCGCCGCCGCCGGACTCCGTCCCCACCGCCTCTCGTCCTTGCCGCCCAGGACCGCCGCCTCCGCCTTGCCGCGTGGCCCCGCCGCCGTGCTCCGGCTTCCCCGCCATCGTCGTGCCCTCCCCGCCGCCGGATCTTCACCGGAGCGCGCCGCCCGGGCAGATCCGTGCCCGCGCTCGCCGGAGCCTTTGCCCCGCCGCCGCCTTCCGCTCCGGGCGCCTCCCGCCTCCCGCCGGCACCACTAGCTCCTCCCGGCCCGGAGCGCCGCCATCTCCGCCTCTGGCCTCTGCCGGCCCCGCCCTCACCGGAGGCCGCGCCGCCGCTCGCCGTCCGGGGCGGATCGGGAGGGGCCCCGATCTCGTCGCCGCCGCGTTGACCCCGTCTAGCCCCGTGGGCCCCGCCCCGCGTCCGGCCCAGCCTCGGCCTTCTAGGCCCTTGGTGAGCAGTCCACCTATCCTCCGCTCGGTGCGATCTATAGCTATATGTCGCCTCTATTTTTTTCCCGATATGGCCAAGTCTGGAAAATTCAGTATAATGTGTGCATGTTCATCGCATCATATCTCCATGCATACTGCTCCGTTTCGTGCGTGTTATATGTCAAATTGTTTTTCTCAACGGGTACTACATTTCATTACATTGCATCATGTTCATTGGAGCTCATCTTGATGCCTGAATCATTGTTGCAAGAGTGCTTCATAATGTTGGCTGCTGTCTGTTAACAGAACATGCTCATTTGTCATTTTTTCCATGTTTGACGTGTGCATCCTATGAGGTTGATGTCTACATGTGTTTTGAACTATGCCATGTCTTCTTTACAGAGGTGCTTACCATGTATTTTTGTGATCAATGTGGTGACTAGCACAAGCATGCAAACTAGGGTTCGTGATATTGCTGATTTCCATCCCTGTTCTGCTGTTATTTTGATGCCATGTAAACTTGATGCTACAGAGAGATCCATGCATATTTTGAGATACTTCAGTAAGGGTGTTTTGAAAATATGGGTTTTCTCTATCCATTCATGGCCCTGGTTGCAATTATGGAGTAGTCTAGCATGCCATTTTCATGCTCTACTTTTGCTACAAAATGTTTCCTGGCAGATTGTTTACATGTTATTCAATTTTGCCAAGGTTGTTGTAGTTGATCCTTGCATGCTATGAACTTGTTCTTGCCTTCGTTTGTTTCATAAACATGTCTTCTTGATGATGCTATGCTTATCTTGTCATGCAATGACTTGTGGTGAGTGCATCGAGCTTGTTAAGTAAGGTACTTGCTGTTGCTGTTTTTCTAGGCTGAATCTGTTATTTCGTGATGCTATGTAGACCTGCTGCTACAAATCATTCTATGCATAATCTGGAGATGTTCACTAATGTTGTTTTGTTATACATGTCATGCTATATCCATCCATGTCCCTGGTTGCATTTATATCCTGCTGTAGCTTGTTGTAATCTTGCTCCAAAGTTGCTATATAATGTTGCTGTCAGCCTATTAACATTAAGTTCAGTTGTTGCCATGATTGTTGCTAGTGTTCCATGCACCCTATGAACTTGCTCTTGCCATGCTTAGCTTCAAAAACATGTCTTCTTACGGTTGGGTGCCCTGCCATGCCATTTATTACTCTGTGGTGAGTGGTACAAGCTCACCAACATGCCTACTTATCGTTGTTCCTTCCATGTATGAATCTATAATATAACTTGCTATGTTTACATGGGTGCCATCATATTTTCTGATCCTTTTTGGCTCATGGTCAGTAAGGGACTTCTGTTCTATGCTTTTAGTTGATTCATGCCATGCCTTAAGTTTCTATGATAAGTTCCTGTAACATGTTGTTTGAAAGTTCTAAACATTGCAACCTGATGTTATTTTCTGCAAAGTCTGAACTTTATTGTTTGCAATCTTGCCATGTGTGTTTGAGCATGTTCTAGTGATTTCTGGAGATAGCTCAGTGTTCATGTTTTGTTATGATTTACCTGTACATCATGCCCATGCCTTTTGTTTTCTTGTTGAGGTCCTGTAGCATATTGTTTTGATGCTTGCAAGATGCCTAGTTGCTGTTTTGGGCAGATTGTTGTTATGACTTGTATAGTGTGGGTGTGTTGAACCGTTGCTCCGTTTTGAGTGTGCTCTATATGAAACTTGCTTAGAATTGCATGTAGTTCCATATTATCATGTTACATCCATGTTTTGAGGTGGTTGCTTGATGTTTGTATGCCTTTTGCATCAATGCCATGTTTAACTTGTTTTGCTCATATCTTCTTGACCGTAACTCCGATTTAAATGAACTTTATATGTAACTTGACTAGAATCTCGTGTAGATCATCTTTGTGCATCTTAACTTGCTGTTTAACAACTTGAACATAATGTTTATTAAGATCTGGACCAATTTCGAAATATGCATATGAGGACTTACCGAAATTGTTATATGTTGTTCCCGGCCTCATTTAAACTTGCCTTGATGTGTTGCTCTTGTTTGCATCATCTCTTGCCATGAGTAGCTTCATGTAGCCTTGTCATGCATCATGCTTGTTGTGCATCATGCCTTGTTCATGTGTGGTGTGTTTACCTTGTGGTGTGCTTCTTTTCGATAGTTCCTGTTTCGTTGCGATCGTGAGGATTCGTTCATCTACGCTTGGTTCGGCTACATCCGTTCGTCTTCTTCATGGACTCGTTCTTCTTCCTTGCGGGATTTCAGGCAAGATGACCGCTACCCTGGATCCCACTACTATCATTGCTATGCTAGTTGCTTCGTTCTATCTCTATGTTGCGCTACCTATCACTTGTTCTTCAAGGCTTCCCAATTTGCCATGTCAGCCTCTAACCTTTTTCACCCTTCCTAGCAAACCATTGCTTGGCTATGTTACCGCTTTGCTCAGCCCTCTTATAGCGTTGCTAGTTGCAGGTGAAGTTGAAGATTTCTCCATGATGGACAGGATTATGTTGGGATATCACAATATCTCTTATATTATTAATGCATCTATATACTTGGTAAAGGGTGGAAGACTCGGCCTTATGCCTGGTGTTTTGTTCTACTCTTGTCGCCCTAGTTTCCGTCATACCGTCGTTATGTTCCCGGATTTTGCGTTCCTTACTCGGTTGGGTTATTTATGGGACCCTCTTGACAGTTCGCTTTGAATAAAACTCCTCCAGCAAGGCCCAACAATGGTTTTACCATTTGCCTCACCACCACCTACCTTTCCCTTGGGTCGGCCAACCTAAGGGTCATCTTTATTTTAGCCCCCCCCGGGCCAATGCTTGTCTAAGTGTTGGTCCAAACCGAGCAATGTCCGGCGCCCCTGGGCAACCAGGGTCTATGCCAACCCGACGTCTGGCTCATCCGGTGTGCCCTGAGAACGAGATATGTGCAGCTCCTATCGGGATTTGTCTGCACAGTGGGAGGCTTTGCTGGTCTTGTTTTACCATTGTCGAAATGTCTTGTAAACCGGGATTCCGAGTCTGATCGGGTCTTCCTGGGAGAAGGTATATCCTTCACTGATCGCGAGAGCTTATCATGGGCTAAGTTGGGACACCCCTGCAGGGTAATAATCTTTCGAAAGTCGTGCCTGCGGTTATAGGCAGATGGGAATTTGTTCATGTCCAGTTGTAGATAACTTGACACCTGATTCGAATTAAAACGCATCAACCGTGTGTGTTTGACGTAAGTAGGAGTTCAAGATCACTTCTTGATCATTGCTAGCTTCACGACCGTTCCTTTTGCTCTCTTCTCGCTCTTATTTGCGTATGTTAGCCACCATATCATGCTTAGTCACTGCTGCAACCTCACCACTTTACCCCTTCCTTTCCCATTAAGCTTTGCTAGTCTTGATACCCATGGTAATGGGATTGCTGAGTCCTCGTGGCTCACAGATTACTGCAACAATAGTTGTAGGTACAGGTTATGTGATGGTCCTGACGTGAGAGCGATGCTTGCTTGCGTTGAGTTCTTCTTCTGCTTCTTCGATCAGGGGATAGGTTCCAGCTAGGCAGCCTGGGCTAGCAAGGTGGATGTCATTTGAGCTTCTGTTTGTGTTTCATCCGTAGTCGGATGTTGAACTTATGTATTGTGATGTTGTACTCGTGTGGCATTGTATGCCTCTTGTATGTATCACTATCTATTACGTAATGTTGATGTAATGATATCCACCTTGCAAAAGCGTTTCAATATGCGGTTCTATCCTTGGTGGGACCTTCGAGTCTCTTTAGGATATTATCGCATATTGGGCGTGACAATCAGGAGCCAGTTTGCCATGATCTTCTCGTCGCCGCTAGCGGCCTCGATGCTCAGCTCATAGAGCTGCAAGAACTCGGCGGGGTCGGCGGTGCCATCATAGCGCGGGGCAGGCCAGGCTTGAACTTGCTTGGCCAAACAACGTTGCGGAGCTCCAGGGTGAACATGTGGCATCCTGTTGTGGCCACTGGGCCCGCCGAGGTAGTAAAACTTGGTCCGGATGCACGAGCACCGCCACCTCATGTGGCGGCACGCGGTCCTGACGCGGGGGTGCAGGAAGTACATCCGCTTCTCCTTGAGGTCACTACACCACCTCGCAGCTCACTTCTGTCACGACCCCGATCCTATGCCACACCAATCTAGCATGTAACACCTCATATCACTTGCGGCCTCACGCACGGTATTCCCACGGGTGTCGCCTTACCAGGCTCAGGACTGTTTGCGCCGTTTAGCACACATATATGATAGTGTCGCTAGCATCCATATGACAAAGAACACGGGCTGACATGACTAGTCGTGAACCCAAAGTGGCACTAACTTACAAGGACAGGCATACATGACCCAGCAACGAACGTGTCGGTCAACAGCGAGTGAATCTGAGCTGTAGCAACTGGGCTAGCAGGACTCCAGTAAACCGGGTTGCAGCAGGCTAACAGGACTCCGGTAGACACCGCGTGACATTTGCCCAAAGGAACAGACACCGGAACGAAGAATGACACATGCGGGCCAGCCTAAGTGTTCTGGCGCAGTAGCAAGCTACCAAGGCTCAGTGCAAGCACTAGGAGACATTTCCCGGTAAGAGAGGCTACCAAGGATAAACAACTAGATAGTCAGATCCCACACATACCAAGCATTTCAATAACATACACACAATATGCTCGATATGTGCAAATACAACATGGCATCACAACATGACTCTACAACTCAAGTATTTTACTCAATAGGCTCCGAGGACCGAGATATTACAAACATGGATCTCATGACCCAACATTCAGAGCATACAAGTCAAAGCCCAAGTGGAAGCTTAACATATCTGAGTACAGACATGTACAAATGAAAAAGGCCGAGGAGCCTGACTATCTACCAGATCCTGCGGAGAGCACAAGATCGTAGCTGAGGTAACAAGCTAAGCATCGAAGTCCACACGGAACTACTAGTGAGACTGAAGTCTCTCTACAAAAACATAAATTAAGCAAACATGAGTACAAATGTACCCATCAAGACTTACATCAGACTATCTACATATGCATCAGTATCAACAAAGGGGGTGGTGGATTTTAACTACAGCAAGCTAGCTTTGACTCAGTGGTAAACCTGAACTATGACTGCAAGTAACTCTTTTGGGGTGGCGCACACGAGTCCACATATTCACCATATCAATACACCACTATGGATCTACTCCCGTATCCACTTTCACTTGTCTGTGAACTGTATAGGCAACCCAGAGGTCCTTTACCGTGGATGCGGCTATTGAAATAGAACATATTAACCCCGCAGGGGTGTACTTCTTCACACATGCTCTCGCCACTTACCGCCATGTACACGTCATGTATCTCGACAACCTTCAAGCGGAAGCCTGGCGAGGGTGTCGGCCACGACCTGGCTATCCGCACAAGTCTCCAGTCCAGGTTTATCGCCTATTCAGGTTCCATCCGCAAGGAGATCCGGCCGGGGTGTCACTCACGGCCCCAAACGATGTGTATAGGGTTCCAAGCCCACCAAACGGGCGGCCCTTGGCATACCCGGCCACGGTGCCTAGTCTGACCCAAGCCCATCTGTCTCGGGTGCCACTCGGTAGACTACTAACACAACCTACAAACACTAGAAACTAGTTGCAACTCCTGGACAGAGATCGAGTTGATTAATAAGTCGAGAGAGCTTGGAGTGCCCGGAGCCCATTGTGTGGTACTAACGTTTAATGGATCACAAACACAGAACTCAGTTCCTGAGGACGGCTTCAATGAGACAACCCACCATGTACTCCTACATGGCCTCTCACCGCTACCTTTACCAAATCGTGTTCACACACTTAGCTCTCACATAGTTGGACATGTTCACACACCTCCAATTCATCCCCGATGAATCAGACCTGACTCAACTCTAAGCAATAGCAGGCATGACAAACAAACATGAATGAGTAGGCACATCAGGGCTCAAACAACTCCTACTCATGCTAGTAGGTTTCATCTATTTACTGTGCCAATCACAAGTCATGCAAAGGAAAGGGGTTCAACTACCGCAAAAAGTAACAATTGAATCGTTGTTGTACTAATGCAGTAAAAGAGAGTAGGAGCAAGAGAGTGGGATTGTATCAGAATGAACAAGGGGGTTTTGCTTGCCTGGCACTTCTGAAGATAGTAAGTTCTTCATCCGTGTCATTGCCGGAACACGTCTACTGAAGGGGGACAATTACCGGCAACAAAGAAGGAAAAACAATCAATGCATTGCACAATATGATGCATGATCATGACATGGCAATATGAGGGTGTTTGCCTAATGCAACTACAACCAGATGGGTTTGAGTCATTTTGAACTAAAGGTTCAACCCCAAACTCATTTTGTGATCTTAAATAGTGCCTTATCATGTTTTCCACCAAACAACAAGGTTAACTTGTTTAAACATGCATGCAACCAGTACAGATGGATAGATTGGATTTTTCTGATCATTTTTCATATATAAATTATTTCATTTAGAGTTATGGTTGAATTATTGTGATTTATTGAAGTTTAAGTCATTTTTTGGATTTTTCCTGGTTATTTTAAATCCAGAAAATATATTACTACGTCAGCCTGGGGTCAGTGTGACGTCAGCGGTTAACAGACCCGATCCTGGTCAAACCTGCCATGTGGGTCCCACATGTCATGGACTCACTATTAAGTGCATATTAAACCGGGGCTAAATATCTGCGGGGCCTGCGTGTCAGTGATTGTGTTGGGGGGTGGCTAATTAAGCGCATGCTTAACTCTAAACTAATGATGCCACGTCATCTAAATGGCGATTAGTCACCGGTGCTAAGCGGGATGCGGTGGCGCTCCTTGTCTGGCCATCTCCGGCGACGAGAGCAAGCGGGGCTGGGCTCTACGTACTCAGGGCGACGCGACGCTTCGAGTGGTGGCTGCTTTAGCGGCGGCAACGACGAGCTTTGGTGGCGGCCGGAGCTCGGGTTCGGTCGTGCGCGAGGCTGTGGTGCATAGGAGAGCGGCTAGGTGGCGAGTTATCCTCTTGTAGGCTCCAGGAGCACGCCGACGCACTCAGCAGCGATGAGCAGGACCTGCAGCGGGGTAGGTGACATGGCAAGCGACAGCGGAGCTCGACCACAGTGGGAAGTGGGAACGGCGGCTAGAGGACGAAATCGACGTGGGCAGAAGAGGGGAGTCGACCGGAGGCTCACAGGTGTCACGTTGAGATGGTCAGCGAGCTCGGGGAAGCGACGACGATGGAAAATCGACGGTGAAGATCCTCGGCGGCCATGGTGGAGAAGGCGATGGTGGAGACGATGGAGGCCGTCCAGGCTCGCTTCCTTCGGTGGGGAGGTGCTATAGGTGTTGGTGGGGTTCGTGGTCACGACGATGAGGCACGGGGTGGCTGTGGCTGCGCGCGGTGTGAGAGGCCGCGGTGCCAGCGTTCGGCCGTGCGAGATAGAGAGGGCAAAGGAGGGGGAAAAGCACGGGGAAGAGGGAGAGGGAGACCAGGGAGATGTGTGGCGATGCGAGGGAGGTCCAGGCAGGCAGGGAGAGAGGAGGTGGCTATAGCGCGAGCACACGCGGGGGGGAACACACGCCCTCCTACCTACTGGCGGGAGGTTGAAGACGGCGCGGTGGCTGGTGGGCTGGGCTGCCAGCTACAGTAGCAGGCTGAGGTAGGTCAAGTAGGTGGCCGGGGTGGTTTTCTGCTTTTTATTAGATTTTCTATTTGTTTTTCTTTTTATGCAGTTTCTTTTAATTTGGTTTTCAAACCAAACTATTTCTTTTAGCTTCCGGAAATTATTATGTGGCTAGATATAATATATAAGGTCCACTCACAAATTTTCAGAATTGTTGGACTTGCAATTCTTTTATAGAAGAATTAAATCCAACTCAAATACTTATTGATTTAAATCTAAATGGCCAAAATAATTCCTCAAAAATGTTCCATATTTTTGGTTTGGGTCAAAACCCTTGCCAAAAATATCAAACATCATTGAAGTGCATTCTGGAAACATTGGATGCATTTTCCAGGGTTATTTTCCCTTCTTTTAAATTGATTTCTGAGGCTTTCACTTTCCTCATTTCAAGTTTCTTGAAATTAACAAGATGCATGATGCTCACTGATGCAACTATCTGCAAACAATTCTAGGGCTGTGAAAACTCACCCCTACTAAACAAGAATCTCGTCCCGAGATTCAAGACGTGAGGTAAGAGAAAAAGCGGACACAAGCTAACACAAACTTCACGATCCAGATTGCACTTCATAAGAATGTTGATGTGATCACCATCTTTGTGTCGATGTCTTGCTCTAAGAACTCCAGCCAACATGACAAGGAGAGGAAAGGAAGACTCTAGAAGGAACGATCTTCTCGAAGATCAAACAACACACGACCAACTCACGGAGTGAGACATTGTAACATCTCTCGAGCTGAGACATGAAGCATACATCTATAGTGATGGAGTGAAACAGATGACAAAAGTTCACTAGGTAGACAACAACTTCACACTTAAGAGGGGGTGGTGAGCGGTTGTCGACGTAGCGAGGAGTTGAGTTGCCATGATACCATAACGAGACATCTTGGAGGAGGCTAACCCGTAGAATTAATATCTTAAGTGGAAAAAAGAATTACTTTTAATGCATGGATCATCGAAACTCTCTAAACCAGCCTAAGGCAGTTCACCAACAATCATTTGGCGGGGTGCAAAGGGATGGAATACCCAGACTAGAATGGATGATGTGGATTACCTTGTTGAAAACAATGCAAGGAATGATTTGCTTGTGCGTCCTCTCAAGAACTTGAGAATTTCCATATTCATCAAGGTTTTACCAATATCTGTGTCAAGGATCCCGGCAATACAACACACTACCATGATGAATGGTGATGGACGATGCAGATGCAAAGGAAGATACCACCTTCCCAGATTTCATCTTAGCGAGGCCAAGGGAGCAAAATGTGGATGATCGACCAAGAGACATTTAACACTTTGCTTCTAATGTTCTCCTTGATGTGCTAGTGTAATCTATTCATAGATATAGTTTTTTATCTAGAACATCAAATAAAAGGACGGACTTTGGGAGCTCAAGAAACCATAAGGAACAACTACAGAAGTAAATCCTATGAAATCCTTATGGGGAGGTGGCCAACTTCCTCAGTCAAGATGCTACAATAATAGGTCTTCCGGCTGGGTGTGTTGACCACGACATCCACTTTACCGGGTTACAGAGAGACCAATATTATAGTTCTTGGGAAACTTTCCAACCATAATATCTGCCTGAGATTCAGATCTGGTTGGTGTTAGAAAATTCCAGACTCATCAAGTCTAGAAGAAAAATGAAAGTTTGCAACACAAATCGACTAGATGGCGTTGCGAGATTGTCGGGGAATGAACTGCGATAGCAAGCCCCAAAACATGAGCTGGTTCTGCTACACACGTGTGAACAAGCTGTCCCGGACGAGCATGACCACACAGGAGTCTTATAATAAAACACTACCGAGTTCAGGTTGGGAACCATCATCGAGGATAACAAAGTCCTAACATAAGTCATGATTCTTAAGAAGGCACTTGTTCTCCTTGAACAAATCAATCAGTGGCTTGGCGTGCTACGGAATACATGTGGAGTGGAGGTAATTAATCTACCAAACCATAGTATACCTTGGACATGCATGACCGACTTGGGGCGATTCCAAAGGAGGCAAAAACAATCGTTCTCGGATCCACGGCGGCAACTTACACCAAGTGCACGTGAATTAGAGGAAGTCACTTCTTTCATCCGAACATATGCTTCATGCACGGAACATGAAGGTAATGCTTATATAAGTTTCCAACACTAACTGGATGTTCGACACGAATCATCGAAAAGATAAGAATGTTGCTGATGGGTTCAACAACAATTCATCCAGGTTTCCATATAAATTGAATTCCATAATTATGTGAATAAGTGATAGCATTGGTCAGACCAAGAGATATAATGGTGTATGCTCGAGGGATCAACCACGAGTAAGACAACATTAAGAGCATCGTTGGTTCTGATTTGATTTGATGGTAGCCCACACTCAAATCAAAGTTTGACATGACAATAGACACAACAACTGATCATGGGGATCAATCAATGAATATATCATGTTTGTTCAACACACAAAGATATCCCTTTTGAATGAACTGAGTCGGGCAAGCTTTTATCGTGCAACTCTCCAAGTTGTTGTTTAGCTTAACCAACTAGCTCCGGGTATCCAACATAGATTTTTGGAGAAGGGGTGGTTACAAGGAACCAGCTTGATCACGAGCTCAACATAACAGTCAGGTGACAACCTGGTGGTACTTCTGAGAAGACATTTGAAAAATCACGAACCACCGATATGTTACTAAGCTCGAGAACAAAGTTTCTTTTCAGGTCAAGACGATATGATGAAAGGAGCGAGGGATTGACACAATCCTAACTCAATAAGCGAGGAGTGCACCAGAAATAAGGACTAGGTAGCACGATTAATCTTAGAATGGTGATTCAAGAACCAACACGCTAGGAATGAAGTTATTGTCCATTAACTACCAAGCAACAAGGTTGCTAGGTCTTGTTGCTAGGAGTATTCACTTCACACATCATAGTTCACCTGTCGGCATTCCGGTTGCAACAACACGGGAACCGAGAAATGAATAATGAGGGTGAGAAGTATCACTGTATCAAGAGTTCATAGGATGGTCTGCAATTCCCATGATATTCTTAATATAAAGATGGTGATACTCCAAGGTAGAAGATACCAAGAGCTGGGTTGCATTGGATCTGCGGAACACAACTGCTTTGACCCAATCCTCGATATGGATGAGGTACTGGAGTTGTTTCTCCTAGTCATTCCGGAATAGAATGGCTTGACGGACCACATGAGTAAAAGGCATCGATGAACGAATGCATGCATACTCTTGACTATCAATTGATAGCCAAGGGCCAGAAAAATACTAAAGAGGGACAAGTCAAGGAACATATAACTTTCTGAGTTGTGGATGCATTAGTTAGTATGTTGAATCAAGTTCAACAGGTTTCTTCCGGATAACCCATGCAGAAAGTAGAACTGGCAGAGTCACAATATAGAATGGAGAACTCGTCAAGAGCACTATGGTTGTGACTTTCGGTTCAAAGAACTTCTGCGTAAGTAGTTCATGGTATTTGGAAGAAGGAAATACCACAGATCCTGAGGACTATCGCAAAGGTTACTAATATCCTTGTCACGCCCAAGATGCGACCCTATCCTAAAGGAACTCGAAGGTCCCACCAAGGATAGAAGCGCATCTTGAAGACACTTTTGCAAGGTGGATATCATTACATCAAACCATTACATAATAGTTGGGGATACATACCAGAGGCATACAATGCCACATGAATACAACATCATCATACATAAGAGCATCATCCGACTACGGATGAAACACAAACAGAAACTCAAATGACATCCACCCTGCTAGACCAGGCTGCCGACCTGGAACCTATCCCCTGATCGAAGAAGAAGTAGAGGAAGAACTTCAAAACAAACAAACATCGCTCTCACGTCATGATCATCGCATAACCTGTACCTGCATCTGTTGTTGTAGTAATCTGTGAGCCACGAGGACTCAGCAATCCCATTACCATGGTATCAAGACTAGCATAGCTTAATGGGAAATGAAGGGGTAAACTGGTGAGGTTGCAGCAGCGACTAAGCTTATATGGTGGCTAACATAAGCAAATAAGAGCGAGAAGAGAGCAAGTGGAACGGTCGTGAAGCTAGCAATGATCAAGAAGTGAACCTGAACTCCTACTTATGTCAAACATAACCCAAAACCGTGTTCACTTCCCAGACTCCGCTGAAAAGAGACCATCACGGTTACACACGCGGTTGATGCGTTTTAATTAGTATCTGGTGTCAAGTTATCTACAACCGGACATTAACAAATTCCCATCTGCCACATAACCGCGGGCACGGCTTTCGAAAGTTTATACCCTGCAGGGGTGTCCCAACTTAGCCCATGATAAGCTCTCGCGATCAACGAAGGATATTCCTTCTCCCAGGAAGAACCGATCAGTCTCGGAATCCCGGTTACAAGACATTTCGACATTGGTAAAACAAGACCAGCAAAGCTGCCCGATGCGCCGACAATCCCGATAGGAGCTGCACATATCTCCTTCTCAGGGCAACACCGGATAAGTCAAGCTACGAGTAAAACTAGACCTTGAATTTCCTCGAGGTGGCCCCGCAGGCTGCTTGGTTTGGACCAACACTTAGAGAAGCACTGGCCCAGGGGGCCTAAATAAAGATGACCCTTGGGTTAATTACTCCCAAGGGAAAGTAGGTGGTGGTGAGGCAAATGGTAAAACCAAGGTTGGGCCTTGCTGGAGGAGTTTTATTCAAAGCGAACTGTCAAGGGGGTCCCATAAATCACCCAACCGCGTTAGGGACGCAAAATCCGGGAACATAATACAGATATGACGGAAACTAGGGCGGCAAGAGTGGAACAAAACACAAGGCATAAGGCCGAGTCTTCCACCCTTTACCAAGTATATAGATGCATTAATTAAATAGGAGATATTATGATATCCCAACATAATTCTGTCCACCATGGAGCAATCTTCAACTTCACCTGCAACTAACAATGCTATAAGAGGGGCTGAGCAAAGCGGTAACATGGCCAAATAATGGTTTGCTAGGAAGGGTGAAAAGGTTAGAAGCTGACATGGCAATTTGGGAGGCTTGATGAGCAAGTGACAGGTAGCGCAGCAAAGCGATAGAACGAAGCAACTAGCATAGCAATGATAGTAGTGAGATCCAAGGTGACGGTCATCTTGCCTGAAATCCAGCTAGGAATAAAAACGAGTCCATGAAGAAGATGAAGCCACGAAGATGAACTAAGCGTAGTCGAACGAATCCTCACGATCGCAACAAAACGGGAAACTATTGAGAAGAAGCACACAACATGGTAAACACACCACACATGAACATGACATGATGCACAAACAAGTATGATGCAAGTCAAGACTTCATGAAGCTACTCATGGCAAGAGATGATGCATACAAGAACAACCTATTAAAGCAAGTTTAAATGAGGACGAAAACAACATATAACAAATCCGGTAAGTCCTCATATGCAAATTTCGGAATTGGTCCAGATCTGAATAAACCTTATGTTCAAGTTTTTAAACAACAAGTTAAGATGCACCAAGATGATCTACACGAGATTCTAGTCAAGTTACATATAAAGTTCATTTAACTCGGAGCTATGGCCTAAAAGATATGAGCAAAACAAGTTAAAAATGGCATTGATGAAAAATGCATACAAACATCAAGCAAACTCACTCAAAACAAGGATGAAACATTATAATATGAAGCTACATGCAAAATCAAGCAAGTTTCATATAGAGCACACTCAAAACGGAGCAACGGTTCAACACATACACATCATACAAGGTTAAAGGGCATGCTGTCCAAAACAGCAACTAGGCATCTTGCAAACATCAAAACAACATGCTACAACACCTCAACATGAAAACAAAAGGCATGGACATGATGTAAAGGTAAAGCATGACAAAACATGAACACTGAGCTATCTCCAGAAATCATTAGAACATGCTCGAAAGACATGGCAAGATTGCAAATAATAACAGTTTACAGGCTTAGCAGAAATAATATCAGGTTGCAATGTTTAGAGCTACCAAACAACATGATACATGAACTTATCATAGAAACTTAAGGCATGGCATGAACCTACTAATTGCATAGAAGAAAAGTCCCTTACTAACCTAATTCCAAAGATCAACAGAAAACATAGTAGCATCCATGCAAACATGGCAAATGATATGACAGATTCAAACATGGCAGGAACAACGATAAGTAGGCATGTTGGTGAGCTTGTACCACTCACCACAGAGCAATACATGGCATGACAAGGTAACCGACAGTAAGAATACATGTTTATGAAGCTAAGCATGGCAGGAGCAAGTTCATAGGGTGCGTGGATCACTGGCAAAGCTCATGGCAAAACTGAACTAAATGTTAACAGGCAGACATCAACATAATTTAGCAAATTGAGAGCAAGATTACAACAAGCTACAGCAGGCTACAAATGCAACTAGAGGCACGGATGGATAGAGCATGACATGTATAACAAAACATTCTTAGTGAGCATCTCCAGATTATGCATAGAATGACTTGTAGCAGCAGGTTTACATAGCATCATGATGTAACAGATTCAGACTAGCAAAATAGCAACAGCAAGTACCCTACTTAACAAGCTCGATCCACTCACTAAAAGACTCACAAAATAACATGGATTACACGTCTGTAAAGAAGGCATGATGTAGTACAAAACACATGTAGATCTCATGCTCATAGGATGCACACATCAAATGCAACAAAAATGACAAATCATCAAGTTCTGTTAACATACAGCAGTTAACATCATATAGCACTCTTGCAACGACGATAACAGCATCACGACCGACTCAAACATACATGGCACAATGGACTAAAGTGAAGAGCATCTCATGATGAACATTTTGATATATTACACGCACAAAACGGAGTGGTATGCATGGAGTTATGGCATGATGAACAGAGCACCAAAATATGCAACCTTCTTAGGGACTTAGAAGAAATAACCACCTCCCGAAAAATTGACGGGAAGATCCCGGGACGGGGGCACGCGTTTGGATGAGATCCCGGTGGATATCGTCCCGATCCACCGGATCCTACCGGAAAAGCGACGACGACGGCCGGAGAAGGGCGGGGCCGGCTGGATCCGGCGAGGGAGGCGACGGCGCGGCGAAGGACGGCGGCAGGGACCGGGTGGCGGAGCCAGCGAGGTCGGTGGCGGAGGACGACGAGGGGCAGGGCGGCGCGGCCGCGGGTC
>NC_041393.1:299764488-299767334 GCF_002162155.2 Triticum dicoccoides
GGAGAGGCACGCCGGTGGGCGGCGGGCAGCAGGCGGCGCCGGCGATGGCGGCGGAGGGCCGAGGCGGCGGCGCTCACAGATGACGGGAGGAGGCGGCGGAGGCTACGGGCCCGGCGAGGCCCGGTTCGACCCGGGGCGTGCCCGATCTAGGCTCCGGGCGGCGGCGCGCGGTGGGATTCGGCGGCGGCGACACGTGGCGATGCGGGATTGGGCGCGGGGGCGGCGACGATGATGTGGCGGGTGCTGATTGCACGAAGTGAGGTGGTCGGTGGACATGTCCGGCACGGTGCGGACGCGTCCGGCGGCGCGAGGAGGAAAACGCTAGGGTTTGCACCACGAATTTTGGAGGGGGAGGTGTTTTTATAGGTAGAGGGGGGTAGGAGAGTCCAAATGGATTGCGGTTTTCGGCCACACGATCGTGATCGAACGACTGAGAGCATGGAGGGGGTTTGGATGGGTTATTGGGCCACTTTGGATGGGTGTTGGGCTGCACACAAAAGAGGCCTTTGCGGTTACCCGGTTAACCGTTGGAGTATCAAACGACCTCCCAATGGCACGAAACATGACAGGCGGTCTACCGGTGGTGTACCAAGGCCGCTTGGAAAATCACGGTCCATTCCGAGAATGTTTAACACCCGCACACGAAAATAGGCAAAAGGGGGCGTCGGGGGACATAGGAGTGCCGGATTGCAAAACGGACAAGGGGAAAATGCTCAGATGCATGAGACGAACACGTATGCAAAAAGAGATGCACATGATGACATGGCAAAATGCAACACACAAGCAAATGACATGGCAACAATGACGAATAAATGGAAGACATCTGGCGCATCGAATCCGGGGCGTTACAACACTCCTCCACTAACAAGAGATCTCGTCCCGAGATCTTAGGACCGAGACGGAAGGGAAAAAAGGATGAGGTGAAACAAGAACTCAAGACAAGAAGCAAAGAATCAAGAGCCCTCAAGAAGAAGAGAGGAACAATGAGAATGACGAGAATCAAATGCTCATGGAAACAAGATAGACTCTGAAAGCACTCCGGTTAGAACAAGATAGAGAAGGAATAAGAATGGAAGAATTTAGGCAGCACTCCGGCTGAAACATGGAGGAATGGAACACGAGCTTGAGAGGATTGAATGATACTAGATGAAGACATGACACAAAACCTCAAGAAAGAATTGAAAGAGTTGAATGAAAATAACGGAGAAGAAAATTACAACTTGTGCCACGAATGAAATTGAAAGCATCTTTAGAAGGTAGGTTTAAGCGGAGTTGTTGAGAAAATCAACAACGAAAAGAATAAGCTTGTTGTGGTCTTATAGGTAACATCTCAAGATCATAAGGTGATAACCGGCCACAAACGAAAATGATTGGATAGCTTAGAAGAACGAAGAAATGCAAAATTCCACTTCAAAGAACACGGACAATTAATTGCACTTCGAGATGCGAGAAGAAAAGATACTTGAACTCCACCAACAAGAATCTTGATGAACTCTTGAGAGAATGAATTAAATCGTGAAGAACCACCATGAAGAACTCTGGTGACAAAAGGATGATGAGATAGAATGAAGGAAGAAAGAATAAGATGAGCCTTCCGATGATTTAGATGGGGTTTCCGACGAGATGGCCGAGGAAATTTGAACTCCGGAAAAGTAAAGATGAAAACACTTGGAACTAGAATTTATTCATCAAGAAAAAACTCCGAAGGAAGGGATTAATCACTCGAAAGAAATAAGAATAAGATTTATTGTATGCTTATCCTTCATCAAATTAAACTGATGACAAGCAATGGATTTTTGCATACTACTTATTCCTATTGGAAAAGGATTTACGGGGGATATAGCACAAAACTTGATAAAGTCTTCATGAACCACCGGCAGGATTGAAAAGAACGAATGAATTAATATGATAACAAAGAAAAAGAATCTTGACCGAACCACCGTAAGAATTCGAAAATGACTGATGAAAGAGAATGAATCACCGGGAAGACTTAGAAGAACAAATATACCAGAGAGGATTTAGATGCAAAAGAACGGGAAGAACTCGAACTGATTAAAGAGCACTTGAACGAAGCATCGGCATAATTGGATAACGTTAGCTGAAATGTGAGGACGAAGAATTCTTCTGGAATGATGGCTTCCGGTGAAAAGAAACGGGAAAACAACTTCTGACATACTCCGGATGGTTAAGAAAAGAATATCTGACAAATGGAATATTTCAAGAGGATAACATGAAGCTAGAACCACGAAACTTCGAGAGAATGGACAAGATTTAAGAGGAACTCTTCTTCGGTCTTCCAATGACGACGGGAAACACCACCAAAATTACTAAGATACTCCGGTACAATGAAAAGCAGAGAGGTTGAGCCAATAATGAAAAGAATTTGAAAGCGATCTTGGAGAAGGCATGTGACTGAAGAAATCCATTCTTACGTCAAACTCGAAAAGAATTTGAGAATAACCCCGGGAGAATTAGAAGAGTCGGGTAAGATCCTGGAAAAAGACCTGTGGGTTAGGGCCCACTAAAAGAAAACACTGTTGGAAAGAATTGTTGAATGAGAAATGATGCACCGGAACGATTGGAGGATTTTGAATGACGTGACAACCTCGAATTAGAAGGATGCAACCACGAATCTTCTGAGATGTCTTCAACACTCCAGGATAATAGAATGGCGAGAGGCGAGCGAGCAAGGGAAACATTTGAGCTGAGGGAAAGAATACGATCGACAATGAAAAACTTTAATTTGGATCCATTGGAAAGAAAATGTGACAAACAATGATTAACTAGACGAGACTTCACCGGTTGAGACAATTGAGGAAAGACTGAAGATACTCCGCACAAATGAA
>NC_041393.1:299767801-299916297 GCF_002162155.2 Triticum dicoccoides
GGCAACTGGGACGGGGAATCGACGAGTAACTTGAAGAGAAAAACATTGGTTGAAATAAAGCAAAGGCTTCGCACGAGTAGGATGGATGCTTGATTAAGGACTCCGGCTCCGAGGGTAAAAAGGGGTGGGCGGGTGGGAAAAAGAAAACAATTGACGATTGAACTTGGCAACGATGAAGAGGCTCGAGTCGACTTGACAAGAAATGCACCGGATGAAAAGAGCTGAGGAACAACGATCGGAAAACCAACTACGTGATCCTAAAGAAAGTTTGAAAGGCAAGAGGAGTAATTCAAAACACCTACATCCAGATTCCTCACCAGAGCGACGAAGGGGCTGAGGAGTAAAAATAATTCCTACTCTCCAATATAACTAGACAAAGGCTCGGGACCGTTTGTGCCTTTTAGCACACGTATATGATAGTGTCGCTAGCATCCATATGAAAAAGAACCCGAGATGACATGGCTAGTCGTGAACTCTAAGTGGCACTAACTTATAGGGACAAGCATACATGACTCAACAACGAATGTGTCAATCACCAGCGAGTGAATCTGGGCTGTAGCAACTGGGCTAGCAGGACTCCAGTAAACCGGGTTGTAGCAGGCTAACAGGACTCCGTAGACACCACGTGGCATTTCCCCGAAGGAACAGACACATGAACGAAGAAGGACACATGCCGGCCAGCCTAAGTTTTCTGGAGCAGTAGCAAGCAACCAAGGCTCAGCGGAAGCACTAGGAGACATTTCCCGGTAAGAGAGGCTACCAAGGAAAAACAACTAGATAGTCAGATCCCACACATACCAAGTAATTCAATAACATACACACAATATGCTCGATATGTGCAAATACAACATGGCATCACAACATGATTCTACAACTCTAGTATTTTATTCAATAGGCTCCGAGGAGCGAGATATTACAAACATGGGTCTCGTGACCCAACATTCAGAGCATACAAGTCAAAGCAAAAGCGGAAGCTTAACATGTCTTAGTACATACATCTACAAATGAAAAAGGCTTAGGAGCCTAACTATATACCAGATCCTGCCGAGGGCACAAGATTGTAGCTGAGGTAACAAGCTAAGCATCAAAGTCCACATGGAACTACTAGCAAGACTGAAGTCTCTCTACAAAAACATAAATTAAGCAAACGTGAGTACAAATGTACCCAGTAAGACTTACATCAGAACTATCTACATATGCATCAGTATCAACAAAGGGGGTGGTGGAGTTTAACTGCAGCAAGCCAGCTTTGACTCAGTGGCTAACCTGAACTACGACTGCAACTAACTCTTTTGGGGTGGCGCACACGAGTCCACATATTCACTATATCAATACACCACTATGGATCTGCTCCCGTCTCCCTACGAGAACGCCGTCCATAGCACTCACCCTTATCATGTGTATTTTAGAGTATCCACTTTCACTTGTCTATGAACTGTATAGGCAACCCAGAGGCCCTTTACCGTGGACGCGTCTATTCGAATAGATCATATTAATCCTGCAGAGGTGTACTTCTTCACACACGCTCTCGCCACTTACCGCCATCTACACATCATGTATCTCGGCAACCTTCGAGCAGAAGCCTGGCGAGGTGTCGGCCACGACATGACTAACCACACAAGTCTCTAGTCTAGGTTTATCGCCTATTCGGGTTCCATCTGCAAGGAGATCCGGCCGGGGTGTCTCTCACGGCCCCAAACGATGTGTACAGGGTTCCAAGCCCACCAAATGGGCGGCCCTTGGCATACCCGGCCATGGTGCCTAGTCTGACCCAAGCCCACCTGTACTGGGTGCCACTCGGTAGACTACTAACACAACCTACAAACAGTAGAAACTAGTTGCAACTCCAGGACAGAGATCGAGTTGATTAATAAGTCGAGAGAGCTTGGAGTGCCTAGAGCCCAATGTGTGGTAGTAACAGTTCATGGATCACAAACACAGAACTCAGTTCCTGAGGACGGCTTCAATGAGACAACCCACCATGCACTCCTACATGGCCTCTCACCGCTACCTTTACGAAATCGTGTTCACACACTTATCTCTCACATAGTAGGACATGTTCACACACCTCCAATTCTTCCCCGATGAATCATACCTGACTCAACTCTAAGTAGTAGTAGGCATGACAAGTAAACATGAATGAGTAGGCACATCAGGGCTCAAACAACTCATACTCAAGCTAGTGGGTTTCATCTATTTACTGTGGCAATGACACGTCATGCAAAGGAAAGGGGTTCAGCTACCGCAACAAGTAACAATTGAATCGTTGTTGTCCTAATGCAGTAAAAGAGAGCAGAAGCGAGAGAGTGGGATTATATCGGAATGAACAAGGGGGTTTTGCTTGCCTGGCACTTCTGAAGATAGTATAGTTCTTCATCGGTGTCATCGATCTCATCGCCGGAACACGTCTACTAAAGGGGAACAATTACCGGCAACAAAGAAGGAAACACAATCAATGCAATACACAATATGATCTATGATCATGACATGGTAATATGAGTGTGTTGGCCTAATGCAACTACAACCAGATGGGTTTGAGTCATTTTGAACTAAAGGTTCAACCCCAAACTCATTTTGTGATCTCAAATAGTGCCTTCTCATGTTTTGCACTAAACAACAAGGTTAACTTGTTTAAACATGCATGAAACCTGTACATATGGATAGATTGGATTTTTCTGATCATTTTTCATCTATAAATTATTTCATTTGGAGTTATGGTTGAATTATTATGATTTATTGAAGTTTAAGTCATTTTCTGGATTTTTCCTGGTTATTTTAAAGCCGGAAAATATATTACTACGTCAGCCTGACGTCAGTGTGACGTCAGCGGTCAACAGACCCGGTCCTGGTTAAACCTGAGCCGTAGGGCCCACATGTCATGGACTCACTATTAAGTGGATATTAAACCGGGGCTAAATATCGGCGGGGCCCGTGTGTTAGTGACTGTGTTGGGGGGGTGGCTAATTAAGCGCATGCTTAACTCTATACTAATGACACCACGTCAACTAAACAGCGATTAGTCGCCGGTGCTAAGCGGGACGTGGCGGCGCTCCTCGTCCGTCCATCTCCAGCAACAAGAGCAAGCGGGGCTGGGCTCTACGTACTCAGGGCGACGCGGCGCGTCGAGTGGTGGCTGCGGCAGGTGCGGAGGCCGGCCTTAGCGGCGGCGAAGATGAGCTTTGGCTGGGGCCGGAGCTCGGGATCAGTCGTGCGCGAGGCTGCGGTACACACGAGAGCGGCTAGGTGGCGGGTTAGCCTCCTGGAGGCTCCAGGAGCACGCCGACGCGCTCAGCAGCGACGAGCAGGACCTGCAGCGGGGTAGGTGACATGGCAGGTGACGGCGGAGCTCGGCCGCGGTGGGAATGGTGGCTAGAGGACTAAATCGACGCGGGGAGAAGAGGGGAGTCGACCGGAGGCTCACAGGGGTCACGTTGAGATGGTCAGCGAGCTCGGGGAAGCGACGACGGTGGCGAATGGACGGTAAAGATCCTTGGCGGCCATGGTGGAGAAGGAGACAGTGGAGACGATGGAGGCCGTTCGGGCTCGCTTCCTTCGGTGGTGAGGTGCTACAGGGGTTAGTGGGGCTCATGGTCATGATGATGAGGCATGGGGTGGCTATGGCTGCGCGTGGTGTGAGCGGCCGCGGCTCCGGCGTTCGGCCTTGCGAGATAGAGAGAGCAGAGGAGGTGGAAAAGCATGGGGAAGAGTGAGAGGGAGACCAGGGAGATGTGTGGCAACACGAGGGAGGTCCAGGCAGGCAGGGAGAGAGGAGGTGGTCGTAGCGCGTGCGCGCGGCCGGGGAACACATGCCCTCCTGCATACTGACAGGAGGTTGAAGACGGTGCAGTGGCTGGTGGGCTGGGCTGCCAGCTACAGTAGCAGGCCGAGGTAGGTCAGGTAGGTTTCTGCTCTTTATTAATTTTTTGTCTGTTTTCCTTTTTCTGCATTTTCTTTTAATTTGGTTTTCGGACCAAACTATTTCTTTTAGCTTATGGAAATTATTATGTAACTAGATATAATATATTAAGAGCCACTCACAAATTTACAGAATTGTTGGACTTGCAATTCTTTTATAGAAGAATTAAATCCAACTCAAATACTTATTGATTTAAATCCAAATGGCCAAAATAATTTCTCAAAAAATGTTCCATATTTTTGGTTTGGGTGAAAACCCTTGCCAAAAATATCAAACATCATTGAAGTGCATTCTGGAAACATTGGATGCATTTTCCAGGGTTATTTGCCCTTCTTTTAAATTGATTTCTGAGGCTTTCACTTTCCTCATTTCAAGTTTCTTGAAATTAACAGGATGCATGATGCTCACTGATGCAACTATCTGCAAACAATTCTAGGGCTATGACAACTTCTTCCCGCGCAGGCGCCTGGCGTGGTGGATCGTGCCGCGGTGCCGCATGCCTTGGCTCGATGATGACGCCCTGGGCCAGAGGTGGCGGAGGAGCCCCGTGAACCACATCACCCGCGGTAGGCGGCTGCTGAGGTAGTGAGCGGGCCGGCGCGGCTGAGCCTCTGGCCGTGCTGACGAGTTCAGCGATCCGGTCGAGCCACTCCTCATAGAAGTCATCGACCAGGCAATAGCGAAGGAGCTCCCGCGCCATGAGCAGAGTGGCATGCACGTTTGCTGGGCCGTTATGCGCGTGGGAGGACGAAGCTATGGGAGTCAGTGACAGAGTGGCGATGCACCTATCGCGGCACACCGAAGGGTGCAGCGAAGAAGCTTGCTCCTTGTTGCCGGCAGGGCCCGTGCCAGTGTTGGCCACCGGAGATGGAGCACGACAAGCACAACCATCACCCGCCGGAACCGTTTCAGCAATGCGAGTGGCGACTGCGGCCCGACGCTCGGTGCAAGCTCGACGTGCATCGACCATGGAGTTGTCGGAGTGATGGTGAATCGATCGACGGAAGAGAAGATCCGACACACCCCTACCTTGCGCGCCAAATGTCGGATTAAGGGATCCGCAAATCCTTGAAAGGTTCGAACTCTAGGGTGCATGCGGAAATCTCAACCTACCCAGCCTGCCTACTCGCGATATGCCTAAGCCTCACGCGTCGAGCTCGAACAGACAAAGAGACACAACAATTTATCTTGGTTCGGGCCACCTTGCGGTGTAATACCCTACTCTAGCATTTTGGTGGATTGCCTCAAAGGTCTTAGGACAAACTAGTATAGTGGATGAACTGGCCTCAGGAGGTGAGGTGTTCTTGAGCTCAAGAGAGCTAGTGAGGTGGTCGAGTGAGAATTGATCCGATCCCCCTCTATGGTTGTGGCTAAGTCCCATTTATAATGGCCTTGGTCGTCTTCCCAAATGTTTGCGGGAAGGGATCCCACAACTTCCGGATTTGAAAGGGGACAAGTAGTACAGCTTATCCTGACAAAAGTAGTCTTCGCCTGAGAAAAGCCCCTAGTCGTGACGCTGCGGTTGGCTCAGTTATGACCTCCGTCCTGCCGTCCTAGCGGTCTTGGTCTTGTTGTACCAGAATTGAAACATTTGGCTGATTCCTCAGGACTCCGCGCCTGTGGCTTTCCTCCCTTACACCTAAGAGGAAACTGCCGCCCTGCGCCCGTAGGCGCCCGCCTGGCACCCTCCTGGCCTTGGTCGTCATCGCTCACATAAGCTAAGCCTCATGAGGTATGCCTTGCATAGAACTCTCCGCCCCTTGGGAGCCAACATGAAGAGGCCGATCCCCTCGGCGGTCTTGGCATTGTCCGCCTCACGAGGCTTGGCCCCTCGCGAGGGTCTTGAACTGTTGATGTTGAAGGTGGGCCGTACCAGGCCATCGATGGAGCCACGTGGTGGGACACAGGTAGGCAAGTCTGGATACCCCCATATCCAGAACGCCAATAGTCGGGGATACGAAGGGCTGAGTAAAAAGGAGAAAAAAGTTCCTGGTTCCAAAGGAAGCTTCTGCCCAGCGCACTTTGATAGATGATCAGTAATGTTGTTTTCCACACAAGGTACATGCTCCATTCACAATCCGTCAAAGCGCTCCCCCAATATTCTCACTTTCTCAGCGCATGCCTCCATCAATGGACTTTGGTAATCCTTGTTGACTTGTCTCACCACAAGTTGTGAATCTCCTCGAATGATCAACTTCTTGATTCCAAATTCTGTGGCAATCCTGAGCCCGGCAAGGAGCCCTTCATACTCTATTGTATTTTTGATCTCCTCCTCCCGGGGAAACTGCATCTGGACGATGTACTTCAGGTGCTCTCCGGTGGGAGAAACGAGAAGCATGCCGGCCCCGACACCTTGTAGGGAGAAGGCACTATTGAAATACATGATCCATTCTTGGGGCGCTTCCTTGCGGGGATAACTGTTTCCAGCACTTCTTCAACAGGGGTTGACATTCATTATACAATAAACTCTGTCAATGCCCTGCGTTGAATCATTGATGTGCTTTCAAACTTCAGGCCAAAGCTGGATAACTCCAATGCCCATTCCACTATTCTGCCAGTAGCCTCTGGGTTTTGGAGTATCCTTTGCAATGGGAAGCGGGTGACAACCATGATCTCATGGGCTTGGAGGTAGTTGCGCAGTTTCCTTAAGGCCATGACAAGGACAAAAATCAATTTTTGCACGCTAGAATACTGGGTGTTGCACCACTTTCTTCCTTGCCGCGTCCTTGGGGTTGTATCTGTTGTCGTGCTCCTCTTTGTCTTGATCCACATCTGGCCTTGCTGGGCTGTTCTCTCTCTCTTCCCTAGACGAGAAGCTTGCTGATGCCGCTATTTCCTCCACCTGTCGCTGTGCCACTAATGCTGCGCTAACCACTTGATTAGTCACTGCCATATATAGCAGTAATGTCTCATGTGGTTTGGGTGCAACCAAGTGGGCACAGAAGACAAGTAGGTCTTCAAATCTTTCAGCGCTGCATTTGCTTCAGAGGGCCACTTCATGGTTCCTGCATTCTCCAAAATCTTGAAGAACGACAAGGTGCGCTCGGCAGACTTGGAGATGAATCTGCTAAGCGCGGCAATGCATCCTATCAAACGCCTCACATCCTTAACTATCTTGGGTGCCTGAACCTGCTTGATGACTTTGATCTTATCTAGGTTGGCCTCAATCACGTGGTTGGATACAAAATAAACCAAGTAGCTTGCCGAAGGGAATGCCAAACACACACTTCTCCCGGTTCAGCTTCAAGTTGATGTCATGTAGATTAGAAAATGTCTCTTGCAAATCGTGAATGAGGGTTTATCTGTCCTTGGTCTTGACCACAATATCATCCATATAAGCTTCAACGTTCCTATACAACTGTGGTTCAAACCAATTTGGACTGCTCTTGCAAAAGTGGACCCGGCACTCCTCAGCCCGAAAGGCATGCTCACAAAGTAGTATGTGCCATGGGGGGTGATGAATGAGGTCTTCTCTTCATCTTCCTTGGACATAAAGGTCTGATGGTATCCAGAGTATGCATCCAGAATGGAGAGAAAATCACACCCGGAAGTGGAATCCACATTCTATTCGACGTGAGGCAAGGGAATGGGACTTTCGGGCATGCCTTGTTCAAATTTGTGAAATCTGTGCAAAGCCTCCATTTCACATTAGCCTTGCGCACAAGCACTGGGTTTGCTAACCATGTTGGATGTAGTACTCCTGTAAGTGCATCTAGTGCCCCTTAGTGATTTTGGTGTATTGAAGACTTATAAGTTAAGGGACTAATATGTTTGTGAGTATGCACATGATCTATAAGTCGATGAGGAGTTTGATATTTACAATGAATGATGACCCCTAAAAATGAATGTCTTTAGCTGAAGACTTTGGTTGTCCTGAATACTTTGAAAGTGATGAAATTGGTGTGACCATGAAGACTTGGATAATCATGCGAAGATTATGAAGCATGAAGACTTTTGTTTTCGTAGTTTCATTTTATCTTTCTTGAGTCATAGGTAATACTAAGGAAACTGATTTCCAAGTGATGCTCATATCAAAACTTTACACCTACCCGATACTTTCGAGTGAAGTCATTGGAAATCTCATATCAGTTCAGGAAATTTCTTCAGTGACAAAGATGAAGATCTTCTGGTCTGTAAGGAATTTGTTTTGACTGAGGAGTTAGGAATTCGCGAGTGCGGATTGCCTACACAGTGAGGAACATGATAGCCCTGAGGAATTCAAACCTCAAATCCAATCGTTGATGTGCTACGCGCTAGCTGTCCAAAATATCCTATCACCTAACGGTCATATCATTGAAGGGCATTTATGTCTTATCATGTTGGGCTGCTCCCTAGGCTATAAATAGCCGCCCCTACAACCACAAGCTGGTTAGCTGCTCCGAGAGAAACTGGCACTTGTCAATTGAGAGCATCCCATCGTCCGAGGACTTTGAGCGAAAATCATCAAGTGAGGAAAACCCAATCCCAAACCCAAACACCTACAAACCCAAAGTGATTGAGCATCACTTAAGAGAATGTTCCTGTGTGGAACCGATGCTTGTTACCTTTGAGGATTGTGTATCCCCCAGACGGTTAGGCATTATGGTCTGAGCATCCAAGAGGAATTGTGGATTGCCGAGTGAGCAAGTCTATGAAGGTTTGGAAGTCACATGTGAATGCGAACCACGAGTGTTGGGCGAGTTCTTTGTGATCTTAGCTCAAGGAGAATACGGTGAGGACTGTTTGTTTGGGACTGTGTGTCCTCAAGTTTAAATACTCAACCGCTCCAACTAGACGTACAACTATTACAACAGTTTGAACTGGTCTACCAAATCATTGTCCTCACCAAGGCTACTGGTTCTATTTCCTCAACCCTTTCATTTCCTCATTCATGTGTTGATGAACCTGATCATTACTGTTTGAAGACTTTGACTGTAGACTTTCTCTATTTCCTCAATCCAATTTCTTCAGTCACATTGTCTTCAACCTGCTTATCTTGTGCTTACGCTTTCTGTACTCTATGTTTGTTTTTCATTCATCATGATGACTATGCTATTTCTCTGTTATGCTTATACCTGAATACTTATTCCGCTGCTAATTGTTCGTGACTTAGGAATTTCCTCACCCTGAAATTCCTCAGTGAAGAATTTGTAAAAATCGCCTATTCACCCCCCCTGTAGTCGACTTAACGCACTTTCAATTTGTATGAGAGTAAGTTACTCCCTTATTCTGTGTGATTTTGATTTAACCACCTGGAGTTCTAGTTATGTCGACTGCAAGAATGAAGAAAGTGACATGCCCCATCTTTCACGGTCATGAGTATCCCAAGTGGAAGGCCATGATGAAGAAGCGACTCATGGCGATGAACAGCAAACTATGGACCATCACTGAGATCGGTCTTACCAATCTTTGCAAGATGGCGGAGGCTGATGATATTCGCAAGTACACTCTCCTCAAACTCACGGCAAAGGATGTCATCTGCTCCTGTTTGTCACAAAACCAGTTCAGGAACATTATGCATCTCAACCATGCAAAGCTTATCTGGGACCGACTCACTAAGGTCTATGAAGGCCATCGAACTCTTCATGATCCTTGGTTTGAGGATTTCAGGGAATCTCTCAAGGAGATGACTTTAGCCCCAGAATCATCATCCACTGCACCATGCCTTATGGCAAAGGGTGCCAAGGTAACTGAATGCTACCTTTCCAAATCTAGTGATGATGAATCTGGTGATGAATTTGGACCCAGCTACGTTAAACTTGCTTCCCTTGCCACTAAACAACAAAGACTCTTAAAAAAAGTTCAAAACATGCTTGATGAAAGAGATGATATGTTGGGTGAGGAATTGAATCGAACTAAGGCTTTGACTGATAGTCTTCAGAAACTTCAGTCTAAGTTTGACAACCTTCAAAATCATTATAACACTCTCTTAACTGATCATGAGAAGCTTTCTTATGAATTTCTTCAGAGAAAGCAAGATCTTGAGAAGTTAAAAGTAAGTTATGAAGATCTTCAGAAGGAAAACGATTCATTGCTTGCTCCACAGATCAATTCCACTCAGGAAGAATTTAGTCCACAATGTCTAAAATGAATTCAGCGTGAATCCTCTAATTCTTCTCCTGAATGTTCAAATGCTTCTATTGCTTCAAATTCTTCAACTGTCTCTGTGGTCACAAATTCCTCACCTGAGGATACCACAAGTATAACTGACGATAATGTAGGGCTGAAGGAATTGTATGTGACAGGCATTTACAAAAGCCTCAAAGGGCATCAGACTCATTGTTATGTGCTCAAAAAATAGATCTTGAACAGGAACCCTAGGAAAGAGGGTAATGCCTTTGTGAGGAAACTCAATGCTAATGGGACCTACTGGAAACATGAGCAGTATCCCAAAACCTCATGGGTTGCTGCAAAAGGACCTCCTGTAGGTCCATGCACTCTATTTGGCTTTACTTGTGATTCTTCATATTCCTTTGATGAGTCATTTGACTCTAACTATAAATTGTTCAAGAATCAGAATGGTGAAGTATTTTCTCGATATGTTGGAACTAACTGCAGGAACGGTCCCCCTATGAAGAAAATCTGGGTTCCCAAAAGGTGTCTTGTAAATCTTTAGGTGAATGTCATCATGACACCACCTATGAAGAAAAGTAACCCCAAATCAAATTCTTCATATGGACCAAATTCTTCATCTCGATCAAATTCCTCACATGGTTCAAAATCCTCATATGAGCATCATCGTGCTAACACTTCTGTTTCACAAGGAAAGTCTAAAGGCTGTGAATATGTGCATTATTCTTCAAACCATTATGTTCATAAGTCCTCGAAGAATTTCTCTACTTACTGATATGCTTATCCTAACTACTCTTCTCTAAAACGAAGTGCACTGGCTTCAAAGCCATCCTTTTCTTATGGAGCTCACAAAATGATGAACTCTTTGCCACACCCCTCCAGATGTGGGTGGTGAAGAAAAATAACTAATCTCTTATGCAGGGTCAGGTCTTCATACGAACTTAATAATCTGAAGAATTTGCTGGATACCTGAATGTGCTTGAATGGACACAAGCTAATCATGAAGAAATGAATCACACATTTCTCTCGTCCTGATATTTCTTATCTGTTACTGTTGATGAAATTGATATCATATTCTTCACTAATGAAGTATATGGGTTCGTAAGTTGCAGTAATTCATCTGTAGGATGAACAACCTAAAGCTACTGAGTGGGTCCGATAGTGGATGTACAAACCACATGACCGGTGATAGGAACTTGTTGATGGACACTGATTTGTCACCATCTCATCTAAAGCATATCACCTATGCTCACAAAGGCAAAAGCAAGGTATTGGGTCTAGGTAAGGTTGCTATCTCAAAGGATAGACAGATGGACAAAGTCATGCTTGTCGAGTCCTTATGATTGAACCTCATGTCTCTCTCAATTCTTTGTGATCTTGATATGGTTGTCGTCTTTGGAAAATATCGTTGCATTGTGCAAATGAAATCTGACAATTCCAAACTCTTTGAAGGCTTTAGGAAAGGAGACTTGTATATTGTTGATTTCTCTGTAGGACCGCAGCCTGCCACAAGTCTACTTGCAAAAGCTTCAGAATGTTGGCTATGGCATCGACGACTTGGTCATGCTGGGATGGGGAACTTGCATACTGTCGCAAAGAAGAAGCATGTCATTGGCATCGAGGGTGTCAAATTCCTCAAAGATCATCTTTGTGGGGCTTGTGAGGCTAGAAAGATCACCAGAGCCGAGCATCCCTCGAAGACTATCATGACCACTTCTCGTCCCTTTGAATTACTTCATATAGATCTCAATGGCCCTACTCATTATGCCACGTTCTGTAGTTCTGCATCATTATATCACTTTGTAATAGTTGATGATTATTCTCGTTACACATGGGTGCATATCATCACTTACAAAAATGAAGTGCAGGAAGTCTTCAGGCGATTTTCCACAAGAGATTCTACTAACTTCGGTGTGAAGATCAAGCATATCAGGAGTGATAATGGAACTGAGTTCAAGAACACTGGTCTCGATGAATATCTTGATATACTTGGTATTACTCACGAGTTATCTGCTCCCTATACTCCTGAGCAGAATGGCGTCGTGGAGCGCAAGAACAGAACCCTTGTTGAGGTGGCTCGCACCATGCTTGATGAATACAAGACATCATAGTGCTTTTGGCCTGAAGCTATTGATACTGCATGCCAGATCATCAACAGGGTATATCTTCACAAATTCTTCAAAAAGACCTCATATAAACTCCTCACTGACAAGAAACCCAATGTAAGTTATTTCAAAGTCTTCGGTGCTAAATGCTGGATTAGAGATCCTCACCATCACTCTAAATTTGCACCGAAAGCACATGAGGGTTTTATGCTTGGTTACGGAAAGGACTTGCACACCTACAGAGTCTTCAACATCAATCATTACAAGATTGTTGAAACTATAGATGTGCGGTTCGATGAAACTAAAGGCTCGCAAAGAGAGCACCTACCTCCTGTGCTAGATGAAATGTCACCTGAGGAATCCATCAAGCTCAAAGCTACTGAGGATATCATCCCTACCAAAGAATCTGCTGAAGAAGTCATTCCGAATCGTGAAGAAAACCACACTGGTGTTGCTGAAGAAATTGGTCCTGAAGAAATTGCTGGGCCTAAGCAAAGTTGTCAACCTGCACATCCTCGCGTTGCAAACGAAGTGCAGATTGAAAAAATCATTGACGACATCAACGCACCAGGTCCTCTTGCGCGCTCAAAAGCTTCACACTTATCTAAATTTTGTGGCATTTTGTGTTTGTCTCTATCACAGATCCCACTAAAGTTGATGAAGCATTCATGGAACCAGATAGGATTCAAGCCATGCAAGATGAATTGCATCAATTCGAGCTCAAGAATGTGTGGGAGCTTGTCAAGCGACCAGACGCATGCAAGCACAACATCATTGGTACCAAATGGATCTACCGCAACAAACAAGATGAAAATGGCCTTGTGGTGAGGAATAAGGCTCGTCTTGTAGCTCAAGGCTACACACAGGTTGAAGGAATTGATTTCGATGAACCTTTTGCACCTATTACTAGACTTGAGGCTATTCACATATTGCTTTCTTATGCTAACCATCATAATATCATCTTACATCAAATGGATGTGAAAAGTGCATTCCCTAATGGTAAGCTTGAGGAAGAAATATATGTTGCTCAACCACCAGGTTTTGAGGATCCAAAATTCCTAGATCACGTCTACAGACTTAACAAGGCCCTCTATGGCCTCAAGCAAGCACCTCAGGCGTGGTATGACACACTAAAGGAATTCCTCATGAAGAAAGGCTTCAAACACGGTTCACTTGACCCAACTCTTTTCACCAAAGCATATGATGATGAATTATTCGTGTGCCAAATATATGTTTATGATAATATCTTTGGATGTACTAACCAACATTACAGTGACGAATTTGCCTATATGAAGTGAGGAATATCAAATGTCTATGATGGGAGAGTTGAAAAATTCTTCTTAGGTCTTCAAATTCATCAACAATACAATGGCATATTCATATCTCAGGAGAAATACCTCAAGGATGTGTTGAGGAAATTCGGGATGAAAGATTGCAAAGGCATCAAAATCCCTATGCCCACAAATGGCCATCTATGCACCGATGAAAATGGTAAAGACTTCAATCAAAAGGTATACCGCTCCATGATTGGCTCTTTATTGTACCTATGTGCATCTAGGCCGGATATTATGCTTAGTGTTTGCATGTGTGCCCGATTTCAAGCTACACCGAAGGAATCACAGCATAACACTGTGAAGCATATTCTTCGATATCTAGCTCACACTCCAACACTTGGATTATGGCATCCCAAGGGCTCTTCCTTTGATCTCATTGGATATTCTAACTCAGACTATGCTGGTGATCGGGTGGACCGCAAGTCAACATCAGGCACATGTCATTTCTTTGGACGATCCTTGGTATGTTGGTCCTCGAATAAGCATAACTGCGTATCACTCTCTACTGCTGAAGCTGAGTACATTGCTGCTGGATCCTGCTGTGCTCAATTGCTATGGATGAAGCAAACCCTCAAGGACTATGGCATCAATGTGAAGAATGTGCCACTCTACTACGACAATGAGAGTGCTATCAAGATTGCTCACAACCCAGTTCAGCACTCGAAGACAAAGCACATCCAGATTCATCATCAATTTCTTTGTGACCATGTGTTGAAGGGCGACATCTCCATCGACCACGCAAATACTGAAGACCAGCTGGCCGATATCTTCACAAATACCTTGGATGAGAAGAGATTTAACAAGTTGCGGTGTGAGCTAAATATCCTAGAACCTTCAAATGTTCTTTGAAAAGGACACACATCGTAACACTTATGCAAAACTGATGACTTAGATGTGCAACACACGAAGTAACGTTTTTCTTCAATCAATGAAGACTAACCCTCTAAGTGTGAAGAAATTAATGAAGAATTTGATTCTCAGAACCCTATGACAATTGTACGTGGTGTCTGAAATCATCATTCTTATATGGTGGGTTACGCGCCCAACGAAAGTTGAAAATCTTCAATTTTTGTTTTTCTTCATTTTTGAAATTCCTCAATTGTTCAATTTCCTCAACTTTGTATTGTATTCACTATTTCCATCGTTGTTCTTCATTGACTATATATATATACTTGAATTTTTATGTCCTCTACAACATTGACTTATTGCTAATTCTTCAAATTGCCTTCTCTGCTAAGTGAATGTGATCGGACCCTTACCCCCTCTATGCTAAACTCAACCCAGTCTGTTCACAAATTCTTCATGTGTGTTCTATGTGAAACTCGTTCAAAATCTTCACTGTGTCCTTGTCAGCTGAAGAATCTGCGAACGAAACTTTAAAATATTCTTATCTGAATTTTCAGTTTTTGCTGCTCAAACCGTTACACATCCCATGATAAGAGTTATCTATTCATCCACAATTTCACATGATCTCCACCACACTGTACGTGGGTGACACATGTCACTAGGATGAGAATGGTCAGGGGCACGTTCTTCCATTTTCCTCGGGCAAACGGTTTTTCACCTCGGCTGTAAATACCCCTCACCCTCCTCATACTGCATTTACCCCACTCGATCTCACTCCCCTCGCTCGAGCTCTAAAGCCCTAGCGCCACTGCTACCTTCATCATCACCGATGAGGAAGAGCTTCACTGCCTCGACCTCGTCGCCATCGTACTCGCGTCAGCCGTGAATATCTTCTCTCTGTCGCGGCCGTAGTTGTCTTCCTCTGCCAAATTAGGGCGTGGAAGATCTGGACTGACAAACTTCCAATCTACACTCTCAGTTCATCGTGTTCTTCATCAAGGGTAATTAAAAGTTATTTTTACTTCCATTCTTGATTCTGATGATTCTCATAAAATCTTCAAAAGGAGTTTGTTCTTCAACTTCCACACACTAAACACCTCACACAATCATCTGTTCTTGATTTGTTTCTCTAAGTAACGTTTTTCCTCAAGATTCCTCAATTGTGTGAATTTCACAATCCATACAACTCTAGAACCTAAGTCAAAGAACGCTTAGTGAAATTCTTCAAGACATATCTGGTCAATTTCCACAAACTTGTTCCATTTTGCAAAAACTTCTGAGAACACATATGACCTCTCCAAATTCTCCGCACCTATACTCTGTTCACAGGTACACATCTCTACTGCTGAGTCACTAGGTTCTCATCAACTTAACTCATTTGCAGCGTTCCTTGAAGAAAAGCTGCATACTTCTTCAGAGAACTCAATAGTTCAAAATCGTCAGCTGAAGAAAATGGCAGATGGCAAGAAACCTCAGAAGGGAGGGAAGAAACTAGAAGTCAACACTGCTTTTGAGATCCCTGCTAACATCTATGTAGAGTATTGCACAGCAGATGAGGCAACTCATGGTAAGGAAACGAATAATGAGCGCAAGGTGCGCATTCGGAAAATTGAACGAAGATGGGCACATGAATGGAGAGAGTACAGATATGTTACTCCAAAGCACATGAAGAAATTCTCTATAACCCTTCCTTGCTCAGGACCTCCGTTGGCACCTGGCAAAATTGTTGATCCCACTAGCAACAAGCGCGGTGAGGGCTATGCTGATGAATGGGCCAAGCGGCAATCCAAGTCGGCCAAACAGGCCAAAGAAGCAGTGAGGAAATTCAATGAAGACTCAGCTGATGCCGCTGCTGAGGCCTCCATAAGCGAGAAGGCTATGCCTAAGAAGCCTGCATGCAAACCACCTTCCTCGGCAATGCCCTCACGGCCAAGTTTAGCAATGCCCTCACGGCCAAGCTCATCTATGCCCTCATGACATATTCCTCAAGATGCTCCAGTTCCTCAGGTTGCAAAACCCTCAGCTCCTCTGGCAAAGTCCTAAACACCTGTGCATCTTGCCTCTTGCCAAAGGACCACAGGCATCTCAATTGCCTGAGGAGCTTCTGCAAGTTCTTCAGCTCCTCCTTCATCCTCCAAAGGCCCCACTTTGCTGAAGACCAAGGCCACTACTGGACGAGGCACTCGACCAAGTCCTCACAAGAAGTAAGTTTCCTTCCAAGTGCAATCAGATGATGATGAAGCTAATGATGAGGAATTAGCCAAAATCATCAAGGACAGACAGCAAAGGGCTGCTAGAGCCAATGGCAGTGCTATGCCCCACCTGCTGGATCTGTAGAACATCCTGGACTTCATTGACCTCTGGCACAATGACCCAAGCACTCCCTTTCTAGAGTTAAACCTCACACCTCGTCAAATTCACATGTTGACGGCTTTCATCTCTGAAGGGAAATGGAAATATGAGCAAGCCAGGTTTGTGAAGAAAGCCCAGTACAAGAAACAACGCTTTTTGAAGGACAATGTTCTTACGCTATCGCCTGAACAACTTATCACTCTGTAATCTGAGATCAAAAAGCTCAGTGATGAATTTGACGCCTACAAGGCAGAATGGCTAGGAGCCAACGTCAGATTCGTCAAAATGGCGAAGGGTCTCACTTCCAATGTTGCCGATCCAACGCACATTAAAATTCCTCAGGCTGAAGCATTTGCATAGCCAACTGAAGAACATGCCAGCACCGGTGATGAAAATCAGGCTGCTGATGAAACTGCAAGCACCAGGGCTGATGAAGCAATTCCAGCCGCTGAAGAAATTTCTAGGGAAACCACTAGTGTTGTGCCTGAAGAACAAGTCAGGCCAGCTGAAGCATCTGAAGCTGCGCCTGTAGAAGCTAAACAAGTCAGGAAAACTGCATCAGTTGTGCCTGAAGAACTTGCACCAATGTCCTCTGCTCATCCTACACCAACGCCAACACAAAGTACATTTCTTCCTTCTGCATTAGAAGTGAAGAAAACCAAGGCTGCGGAGCGAGCTGCACTGAAGAAAAGGAAAGTGTCAGTGTCAAAACCGGCGGATCTCGGGTAGGGGGTCCCGAACTATACGTCTAGGCGGATGGTAACAGGAGACAAGGGACACGATGTTTTTACCCAGGTTCGGGCCCTCTCGATGGAGGTAAACCCTACTCCTGCTTGATTAATATTGATGATATGGGTAGTACAAGAGTAGATCAACTAAGAGATCAGAGAGGCTAAACCCTAGAAGCTAGCCTATGGTATGATTGTTGTTCGTCCTACGGACTAAAACCCTCCAGTTTATATAGACACCGGAGAGGGCTAGGGTTACACAGAGTCGGTTACAATGGGAGGAGATCTACATATCCGTATTGCCAAGCTTGCCTTCCATGCCAGGGAAAGTCCCATCCGGACAGGGGACAGAGTCTTCAATCTTGTATCTTCATACTCCAGGAGTCCGGCCAAAGGTCATAGTCCGGCCATCCGGACACCCCCTAATCCAGGACTCCCTTAGTAGCCCCCGAACCAGGCTTCAATTACGATGAGTCTGACGCGCAGATTTGTCTTCGGCATTGCAAGGCGGTTTCTTCTCCAAATCCCATATACCTGTTGAACGGAGTCCGACTTCTGATGAATGTTGCGCTCCTTGGCTTCTGCGCCCAATAATGGCCATCTTCCACATGTCAAAAGAATGCGAAAAGACAGGGTGTTTTTTTCCATTTACCCCCCTATCTGCGCCAAGGGGCCACCTATAAAATAGGTGGGGATTTAGATCTGAATCACACCATCTTCCCTCCTCGAGCATTCATCGGAGTGCTTTCGACAGAGATCCCTTCCATCATGGCCAGTCAATGAAGCTCCTCCTCTCACCCCCCAGCCCTCAGCCCGGAGATTGGGAGAGGTGTTCTGTCCCGCACAGCGAGCTAGTAGCGCTCCAAACCAAGGGGCTTCTCCCCCCAGCTTACATGGTCCCAGTTCGAGTCGGGATTGCCACTTATAATGGCGGAGAGCAAGCAGAGAGCGTCCCCAATCCCTCCAAAGGAGAGCGGGTATGCCTTGTCCCTTATTTAATAAGAGGGCTCGGATTCCCAATTCATCCGTTTCTCCGGGGGCTTCTGGAGTTCTATGGCATCCAGTTACACAACCTTACGCATGCCTCCATATTGCATATTGAGGGCTTTGTAGCCCTTCGCGACCTATTTTTGGGCATCGAGGCCCATTTCGCGCTGTGGAAGAAGTTGTTCTGCCTCATGCCCCGTTCTCAGAAGGGGTCGATATATCAAGTGGGCGGAGCCGAACTATCGCGCATCGCCGGGACCGGATATCTATCCGGAACCCCAAAGAAGGCGTTAGAAGACTGGCCTTCAGAATGGTTTTACATAGAAGACATCCCCCCGCCCGACCCTGTATGGATCAGCCTCCCTGAGTTTCATAATGCTCCCTTGAAGAAGCTCCTGAGCTGGCGTCCATGGAGCCTTCAGAAGGAAAATGACAGGGACATCCTTTACCTGATGAGCCGGATAAGGTTGTTAGCTCATTCCGGACTGACCATGATCGAGGTCATGGCCACATGCATTATGCGGGGGGCGCAGCCGCTTCAGTACAGAGGCCACCCCATGTGGGATTTCAACTGGGAGGACGACGCCACCCGGTGCGGCTGCAAGGGGCCGGCTTCAAGGCCGGGTCCGGAAGCGGAGGCGAACACGGGGCGCGCACCGGACGCTCCTCCGACAGAGGACGCGGACGGGCTATCTGCCACCAATTTCGAGGTGGAGAGCGCCATGAACCACAGGCGTCGCCGGACTGTTCTTCGTGACGCTTGTTTTTCCCAAGAGGCGTTGGACGCCTTTAATACGGGAGATGCGTACCTCCATGCCGCTCAAAATGGTCTAGCCAGAGCCACAGAGCAGTATGTAAAAGACATACGGGTGAGAAAATTTGATGGTTATATATGTCAGTAGCCCCCGAGACTTGAAACAGTAAGAACAACTGATTTAAGGATCATTTGTTATGCAGGATCTTACAGAAAAGAATACCCAACAGTCCCAGGAGCTGTAAGAGTGCAAAGCCCAACTTGAGGCTGCACTAGCCGCAACAGGGAAGGCCACTAAGACCCCCTCTGATAATATATGCTTCGAAAGATAAGTATGTTCTGAAGTGCGGCATGTGTGCAATTCTGACAATAACAGTGCAGATGGTGCCGGAGTGGATCCGGACAAGTAGCAACTCTTGCGCCAGTTAAAGGCCGGCGAGAGCGTGCTTACGAGGGTGAGGCAAGAGAAGAACAAGCTTCAAGATGCCAACACCCAGCTGGGCGAGGAACTAAAGGATGTTCGTGCTCAGCTGTCGGACTCCGTGAAGGAGAATCGGCGGCTTCGACGCGGCATTTTCAGTAAGTGCTTGAACGAACTATGAAAAGAAGAGTTCGGCGAGGAAGTCGAATTGACAGAGTTATGTCTGTAGGTATGTTGACAGGTCGACCCGTGGAGGAAATGCCTGGTTCTACGAGTGACCTTCTTCCCGAGCTCTCACAACTGCACGAACGAGTTCGGCAGGTGATGCAAGGCGTCGCCCAGGCCTTGTGGCCGTCCGTCTCCATGCCCGAAGGCCTTGGAGAGCTTGCAGAGAAGTTGAAGGGAGCGCGGCGGCACTTCCGATTATGGAAGATATCGGCCTGCCGTCAAGGCGCCAGGGATGCCTGGATCCATGGTGAAGACGCGGTACACGAAGGCGGACCCAAACCACATGGCCGAGATTGGACCTGTGGGGCCCGATGGGAAGGAGATCCCTGTCAGTTTAGTGTACGGCCAGGTAGAGTTGGCCGCAAGATATTCCCAACAGGACTGTAAACTAGACAGCCTGTTGGATGGTATTGAAGAGGAATATACCCAGTCAAATTGACTATGTAATTTAAAACAACATGTGAAATGCCTTCTAACCGGATTGTAGATCGTTTGTCATAGCGGACCTTTTCGCTTCAACCTCGGGACCCGATAGTCTGGAGTGTGTCCGAATACCCTCTCGGTTATGTAAGAACCGGGGCATGCGTGGAGACCAGGCGTAGGGGTCATTAGTGCTTTCTCAGACAAGTGCCCAACTAGTTATGTTATATTACATGGTTAGTAAGAAACATCTTCCAGGGAGAATAGTTCCGTTAGGGGTTCCTTTCCCTGGGAGGCATGCCCTAAAGTGCATGTCCGAACTGCGAAAAGCAGAAAAGCATCCGGGGGCGGATAAATAAACGAGGTAAAAATCATCTTTTAGTTCACCGGCCGAATATTCCCTTAAGAACGCTAGCTTTCGGCTTCGCCCAGTCTAAGGTACACATCCGGCTGACCCGGCAGTAACAATCGCAGAGGTGCTCCCTTTACCACCTAGCCGAACAATCGGGAATGTAGGGGTAAGCACAGGAGCCAGGCAACCCAGCTTGGCCAAAACTTAAGTCATATCGATGCATATAATGGTGAATAAAAGGTACATGCGGAAGTGTGCCGCACATCTTGGGCACGAGGCCCGTATAAATAAGCTTCTGTTAAAGAAGCCCCCAGGTATAATGAGCGTGGATAGCGCGTCAATTGTGTGCGAACGAGGCGCAAACGGGCCCTTAAAAGGCGGTAAGAGAAAAGGAGGGAGAAGGAGAGAAATATAAGACAACTAATGTATAAAAAATTGATAGAAGAAGGAGACGAACACAGAGTCCGGCGCTAGGCGTAGAATCTTCGTAGGCATGCTGCGTTCCATGGGTTCGCCTGAGTCGGTTATCCGATGCATTTCGCAGACGGTACGCTCCACCAGCCAGGACTTGGTCGATTATGAAGGGACCTTCCCATTTGGGCTTGAGTTTGTCCTTTTTCTTGTCCGGCAGGCATAGAACTAATTCACCAACATTGTAAGTTTTGGCCCGTACTTCTCTGCTTTGATATCTTCGAGCCTGCTATTGATAGAATGCGGAACGGGCTTTTGCCACATTGCGCTCCTCCTCCAATGCGTCCAAACTGTCCTGCTGATCGAGTTCAGCTTCTCTTTCTTCATACATGCGCATGCGAGGTGAGTCATGAATTATGTCGCAGGGCAGGACTGCCTCTGTGCCGTATACCATAAAAAATGGTGTGAATCGGGTAGTGCGGTTCGGCGTGGTCTGCAGCCCCTAGAGTACGGAGTCGAGCTCCTCTACCCAGTGCGTGTTAGATTCCTTGAGGGACCGCACTAGTCTGGGTTTGATGCCGCTCATGATTAGACCATTTGCCCGCTCGACTTGACCGTTTGTTTGTGGGTGATAGACTGAAGCGTAGTCGAGCTTAATGCCCATGTTTTTGCACCAGAGTTTTACCTCGTCGGCCGTAAAGTTCATGCCGTTATCAGTGATGATGCTGTGGGGGACGCCGTAACGGTGTATGACCCCTAATATGAAGTCTATCACTGGTCCGGATTCGGCCGTCTTGACAGGCTTGGCCTCTATCCATTTGGTGAATTTGTCAACCATGACCAATAAGTATTTTTGCTTGTGGGTTCCCCCTATAAGGGGTCCAACCATGTCAAGCCCCCAGACCGCGAAGGGCCTGGTGATGGGTATAGCTCGGAGGGCGGTGGGTGGCATATGGCTTTGGTTAGCGAATAATTGGCAGCCGACGCATCATTGGACTAAGTCCTGAGCATCTGCCCAGGATGTAGGCCAATAAAATCTAGTACGGAAGGCCTTGCTTACAAGGGCCCGGGCTGCGGCGTGGTGCCCGCCGAGTCCGACATGAATTTCAGCCAAAAGGTTCCGCCCTTCCTCTTCGGAGATACACCTTTGAAGGACTCCGGTGGTGCTTTTCTCATAAAGCTCTCCTTCGTGGACTTTATAGGCTTTAGACCGCCGCACTATGCAGCGTGCCTCGTTTTGGTCCTTAGGAAGTTCATGCCTAGTTAAGTAGGCTAAGAATGGTTCTGTCCACGGGGCAATGACTGCCATTATTACGTGGGCTGAGGATGTTACTTCGTTGGCAGAGCCTCCCATTGTGTCAGAATGTTCGGTGTCAGGTGGTGCGGCTGGATCCGGGTTGTTATTACCGGATTCCCCTTCCCATTGTACAGATGGCTTGAATAGCCGCTCCAAGAAAATGTTGGGGGGACTGCATCGCGATTTGGGTTGATGCGTGCCAAGACGTCTGCTGCCTGATTATTTTCCCGGGCTATATGGTGAAATTCGAGCCCTTCGAACCGAGCTGATATTTTTAGGACGACATTGTGATCAGCTGCCATTTTCAGATCCTTGGCGTCAAAATCTCCATTTATTTGGGATATCGCGAGGTTCGAATCCCCACGCACCTCAAGGCATTGGGTGCCCATGGAGACTGCCATCCGAAGACCATGTAGAAGGGCCTCGTATTCGGCTGCATTGCTAGAGTCTGTATACATTATCTGGAGTACATATTGAACTGTATCTCCTGTTGGGGACATCAGAACGACGCCAGCCCCAAGACCCGCTAATATTTTGGAGCCGTCAAAGTGCATAATCCAGTTGGAATATGTGCCGTACTATTTAGGGAGTTCGGCTTCAGTCCATTCGGCTTCAGTCCATCTGCTTCCTCAGAGTCTTCTGATCCCAAAAAGGTGAAGACTTTGACTAGCTCATTTTAAAATCCAATTGATATTGGTCCTATTTCAAGCATGCCATCGAAGAAAATCATTCCTCTTGGTGAATATTATGTGATTCCAAGTGAATCAGATGAAGAAAATCCTTCTGCTGCTTCGACAGAGCAGATGGATGAAGAAATTGAAGTGGACACTCTCACTTCAACCCCTCTAGTATCATCACGCATGACTCAGTTCACAGCTGAAGAGGCAGGCATTGACGAAATGGATGAAGAAGAAGAAGACGTGGACATTGGGAGCACCATGCCTGTGATGAATGATGACTTTTGGGAAAGTCAGCACCCCAACTATCCCTTGTTCACGCCGCTGCAACAAATTCCTCAGTCCCCAGTACATACTGAAGTTCAAATGGGCTCTGATGAAACTCGCACTACTCCTTCCATTCCTGAAAAATTCTAGCCACTAGTGTTGATGATAGAGCTGCTGAAGAAATGGAGACCCAGACTGCTACTAAAGCAGAAACTAAAATTCCTCAGCCTGTGGTTCCTGAGAATGTGATTCCTCAGGTTGTGCTACAATTGACTGATACACCTCAGCCTAAGCCGAAGGATCCATTCTCAAAGACACCAAAGTTCAAAGATGATAACTTCTTCCATGAGCATGTGTTCTTCACAGACTACAACCCTTATGACTATGCTCGTCTTCGAAGGAAGCGCTTGTGGAACGCCAGCCAAGCAAACTTGAATTCTTCACTTCTTTTTGATAAGGACAAAGTCTTCGACCATGAGCATATTCCTCGTGTGGACATGGAATCGCTGCCATGCTTCACACCAGTCCTCGGTGTTCTTCATGATGTTGGACTGCTCAACTTCTGCACCGATATATGTGATTGGAATGAAGAACTAATTCTTCAGTTATACGCGACGCTGCACATTACCAGAAATGTTGAAGATGTAAATTCTTGGGTATTGGACTGGATGACAGAGAACACTCACTTCAAAGCACCAGCCTCTGAATTGCTTCATGCCCTGCCTGTCAGTCCTCCCCTTGAAGTTGCTCGTCGTATATATCATGAACCTGAGGTGTCTGATCACTACAAGCAAGTGTTGATGAAGCCGCTGAAGCCCCATCAAGCCCCAAGTACCAAATTCCTCGTGAAGGAATTTCTATATGTACCACAGACTGTCTATCGCATTCTGACCAAGACATTAGTCCAATCAAAGACCATGACTCGAATGAAGAAGAAGTCGTTGGCATCATGAAGAATTTGTGATTCATTGTCATGCATGGTATCCTAATAAACTACCATGACTTCTTCATGCAGATTAGGCAAATGTTGCACTATCGCCTTTTGAACTGAAGCATTACGCTCCCTGGATTATGAGATTCCTTAGATCAAGGTCTTCAATCAATTACAAGGATGACACACTCAACCATGGCAGTTACTTGCCCCCCATTGAAGTCCTCAAGTGGGAGTTTTCCTCAGCTGATGAAAAGGGCAAGGCCACTTCAATTGTTGATGAAGGCATTCATCCATTGGATGGACAGTTTCACAAAGCTGGCTCGTACTCCACCAATGATGACTCTACCACTCATGACTCTGCCAATGCTTCCAACCAAAATCCTCAAGGCACAGCTCCAAGGGTGATGACTAATCATGAGCTTCTCCTCGGTCTTCTTTAGAAGGTTCATCACAATCACAAATGGGTCAAGCATCAGTTTGGTTCAATTCTTCACAACATGACTGCTACACATAATTCAGTGAAGAAGAACCGCTACTACCTCCATGAAGTATTTGATCGCACCTGTGCAGTTATGACTCATCTCTACGGTGACGAACATCTTGAGCAGATGGGCTTCAAGCAAGACTTTGACTGGTCTAAGCCGCTGGCAAAGAAATTCAAGAAAGTCAGGGTTCCTCCCTTGGTGGCCAGCTCATATTCTTTGTCGCGTGCGGCTGATGAAAATGAAAACTTGGACGACACTGCAGAAGTCCCTACTCCAACAACCGACCCCAACAACGCTGGCGCTCCTCCATCAACCTCGTGATGATATTCTTCAAGGGCGTTAGTCCTCACTTTTCGTCCCTTTTGGTCATTTGATGATGAAGGGGGAGAAATTTGAGTTAGTCTTCAAGCGGGTCTATCTATATGTGCTTTTTTTCTTAAGTTGCAACTCTCACTCTTCTGAAGTGTTTGTTGATCGAGTTGTAAACTTAAGTCCAATGGTGACCTGATACTTTTGCTATGTTTTTCTGCATGCTATTTCCTCATATATGTTATGCACGCATGCTGAGTTACATCAGTCACCATATTTCACCATGCATTTAGAATTCTTCATTTGATACATTAAATGCGTGTATGAATTACAGGATATAGGGGGACATCTCCATGATTCTACTCTTCAAATGTGCATTGCTTCACAAGCAAATTCCTCACTATGCACATCTTCAGGGGGAGTTTTTCTATATCTTGATATCAAATACATCAATATGAGTATTCACAATTCATATGTTTATCCCCGTTGAAAACTTAACCTATATTGTCATCAATCACCAAAAAGGGGGAGATTGTAAGTGCATCTAGTTCCCCTTAGTGATTTTGCTATATTGAAGACTTATAGGTTAAGGGACTAATATGTTTGTGAGTGTACACAGGTTCTATAAGTCGTTAGGAGTTTGATATTTACAATTAATGTCGACTCCTAAAAATGAATGTCTTCAGTTGAAGACTTTGGTTCTCCTGAAGACTTTGAAAGTAATGAAATTGGTGTGACCTTGAAGACTTGGATATTCATGCGAGGATTATGAAGTGTGAAGACTTTTGTTTTCGTAGTTTCATTTTATATTTCTTGAATCATAGGAAACATCGTACAGTTAAAGGGGGTGACCTACCCAATCCTTTTGAGTAAAGCCATTGGAAATCTCATATCAGTTCAGCCAATTTCTTCAGTGATAGAGATGAAGATCTTCTGGTCTCTGAGGAATTTGTTCTGACTGAGGAGTTAGGAATTCGCTAGTGCGGATTGCTTACACAGTGAGGAACATGATAACCCTGAGGAATTCAAACCTCAAATCCGACCGTTGTTGGTCTACGCGCCAGCTGTCCAAAATATCCTACCACCTAACGGTCATATCATTGAAGGGCATTTATGTCTTATCATCTCGGGCAACCCCCTAGGCTATAAATGGGCGCCCCCTACAACCACTAGCTGGTTGGCTGCTCCAAGAGAAACTAACTCTTGTCAATTGAGAGCATTCCATCCTCCTAGGACTTTGAGCGAAAATCATCAAGTGAGGAAAACCCAAATCCCAAACCCAAACACCTACAAACCCAAAGTGATTGAGCATCACTTAAGAGATTGTTCCTGTGTGGAACCGATGCTTGTTACCTTTGAGGAATGTGCATTCTCCAGACGGTTAGGCGTCATGGTCTGAGCATTCAAGAGGAATTGTGGATCGCCGAGTGACCAAGTCTGTGAAGGTTTGGAAGTCACCTGTGAAGACTTACCACGAGTGTTGGCTGAGGTATATGTGATCTTAGCTCAAGGAGAATATGGTGAGGACTATGTGTCCGGGACTGTGTGTCCTTGAGTTTAAATACTCAGCCGCTCCAACCACACATACAAGTGTAACAGCAGTTGGATCTGGTCTACCAAATCATTGTCTTAACCAAGACTACTGGTTCTATTTCATTGACCCTTTAATTTCCTCATTCATGTGTTGATGAACCCGACCATTATTGTTTGAAGACTTTGACTGAAGAATTTCTCTATTTCCTCAATCCAATTTCTTCAGTCACATTGTCTTCAGCCTGCTTATCCTGTGCTTATGCTTTCTGTATTCTGTGTTTGTTTTTCATTTCATCATGATGACTGTGCTATTGCTTTGTTATGCTTATACCTGAGTACTTATTCCACTGCTAATTGTTCGTGACCTAGGAATTTCCTAACCCTAAAATTCCTCTGTGACAAATTTGTAAAAATCGCCTATTCACCCCCCCTCGAGTCAAATTAACGCACTTTCAACTCCTCTGGCCAAACCAGCTTCCTCAAGTTTCTTGATCTCCTCGGCAATGAACTGCTACCGCTACAAGGCATGCTTTCGAACCTTCTGCTTGACGGGTCGAGCATGTGGGCAGATAGCAAGGTGGTGCTTGATTACCTCCCTGGGAACACCAGGGATATCAGATGGTCTCCAAACAAACATATCGATATTCTCCCCCAGGAAAGGAATGAGCGCTCTTTCCTATTTGTCATCAAGGGTGTACTGATAGTGAAAGTACCATCAGCGCCAGCTAGCCCTGCCGGGACCTTTTTTCACATGGGGTGCACCAGCCTAGGACCTCTTGCTCTTGGAACTCTCCGACACGTCATCACCAGGTGTGGCGCACTCTGAAGAGGTACGCATCTCGGATACCTTGACGGCGTCCCTGCTAGCCTTCTTCTTTCCTTTTCTTTCCCTAACGGGAACTATGGCTTCAGCGGCCTCTGCCACGACTACGTCCCGGTACATCTTATCCATGAAAGTAATTGCGTCTTTCTTGTCTGATGGACTGGAAATGACATCCATCATCCCCGGCATCTTCAAGGTGTTGTAGGCCTAGTGGGATGCCGCCACGAATTTGGCTAGGGCCGGGCGCCAAAGGATTCTGTTGTATAGCAGGGGGAGGTCGACCAACTCAAACACAACCTTCTCAGTCCGGTAGTTCAACTCTCCTCCGAATGTCACTGGCAACATGATCTTTCCATGAGGATAACTCCTACCGGGATTGACTCCTTGAAACGTGCCCGTGGCCTTAAGCTCTTCCTCTGCTATCTGGAGTTTGCTGATAACCTTTTGGGAAATCAGATTCAAAACAACCCCGCCGTCAACTAACATCTTTCTGACTTTGAGGTTACGGATTTTTGGTGAGACCAACAACAGCAAGCACCCTACCGCTGTGATGCGGTCGGGGTGATCCTCTTCATCAAATATGATGGGCGTGCATGACCACTTGAGCGGCTTCAAAGAGTCTGCCGCTGGCTCCATGGCATTGACCTCATGTCACACCCTGATTTTCATGCCACTACACTTAAGCTAACAATCACGATAAAATGTGGTTTGGCAAAAACTTTTGAGTGTTTTGGACCTTGCCTTGATTGGTTTTTTCTGTTGTTTGCAAGTGCTCTAAAAATAAAATAAATCCTCCAACTCTTATACTCCTTCTCCTTGATCCAAAAAACCTTTCCCAATGATCATGCCATGTGTATAGGACTAAAAATAATTTCTTGCAAAAATAATTTGGCCAAATAGTATTTTCAAAAATTAGTTTTTCAAAAACCCCTGAATTGAGGTTTGCACTATAAGTACTTAATTAAGGGCAGTAAAAATATTTCCAAAAATATATTTGAGTCCTATTAGATATAGGATACCCAGAAACCACAAAAATATAATTTTAAAAGTTATTTTCCTATTTTATTTAAAAGCTTTTTCTTAAGGCCATAAATGGTCTTTAATAGGGAAAAATGGTTTTATTGTTTTAAAAATATTTGACAGAAATCACGGAAACTCAGTGGGCATATATTTCCCATATATAAGAGTTTCAACACATGGTCATGTTCAAAATATTGGACAAAACCTCCCAAAACCATTTCTGCCAATTTCAAGGATTTGAAGTATTTCTACAAGAAACATTTTCATAAAAATCCAAGAAAATTCCATCATGTCACAAATGCCCTATTTGGTGATCTTGCCAAGTCTCATATCTTGGAGAACAAGATAACATCATCCCCCCTCAAAACCATTTCTGTCCATTTTGAAGTTTGAGCAACTTTACATTGCCAAACATTCCCAAATATTCTCAAACCTTGTGAACATGCTCAAATGTTCTAATTATACATCTAGACCAAGTGGTGAATCAAGGAGAACAGATTTCCATGACTAAATCTTGGAAAGTCCATTTCCGCTGATTTCTAGGGTTTACAAAAGTTGCATTGGCAACTTTTCCCAAATGAACTTAATCTTGGTGGAACCTCTTATTTTCTCATACCATTTGACCCTGTCAAGCCTCATGACAAATGGGGATCATCTACTTGCCCAAACCAATATCAAGCACCTTCTGCCACTTCTCCATGGGCTCAACTTTGTACCACAGCTGCTCCTGACCCTCTTATACCTCCAGTAACTCTCCCTTGGCCTCAGCTCAATGATTGAGGGATGAAACCTCCTCATTTACCCCTCTGGACAGCCACAACACCCTTCTCTCTCACCCCTCCTCTCTCACCAGAGCCCCTCCAGAGCATCCAAGGCTCCCTCTCCTTTCTTTACTCTCTCCCACACCTGCTAGACACCAATGGGCGTGCCCACTATGCATATAAACTGGCATGCCGGCCATTTGCATCCTCTGGAGCACGCTACAGTGCGGTCCCGCACTGTAGCCACCCCCTGCCAACCACCTCCGACCACCTCGGGCTTCCCCAGCGCGCCTGACGATGCGCCTCGGCGTCCACAACACGGCAGTTGGTCGGCCCCCTCCTCCTTCTCCCTCCTCTTGCCCCAGCTCGCACGTGCGCCGTCCGCCCGAGCGCACCAGTAAGCACGCACACACGCGCGGTGCCCCTGGCCCCCCTGCTCTCTCTCTTTTCACTCCCCTCGCCCTGGACCGACCCCACGAGAACCCCCGACACCTCGCTGCGAGCCCCCATGGCTTGCAAGGACGGCAACAGCCTCGCCGGCGCATGAGCTCACGGTGCACCTCGCCCCCTTCTATTTAAGGCCACCCCCGAGCCCCCTCTCTACTACTTTCGCCCTCTCTCCCTCCCGTACGTCACCCAGACCCAGCCAACCCTCTCGCTGAGCCCTCTGTCGCTTCACATGGCCGGAGCCGAGCCGCCGGACTCCGCCTAAATTCGCGCCCACCACTCCTCCTGCTACAATCTAGACCACTCCAACGCCCCCTCACCACCACCGTCGACTTGCCACGCACTTCATTCCCTCCTCCCCGCGCCTGCCACGTAGTCCTAAACCTCACTGACGGCCTCCTCCGCGGCCACCCAAGCCATCGCTGCTACAACCCTCCACGTAATGCGTGCAGCACATCGATGGGTGGGCGAAGCGTCGCGGGAGACGCTCTATAGCCCCGACAATCGCCGGCGAGAGCCGCTCCTCCCTGCGGCTGGAGCGCGCGTAGGAGGTTGAAGGCAACCTACAGCTGGGCCCCGCGTGTCAGCGACCCAGTGGGTGGGCCCTGCCGTTTAAGTGGAGACGGCTTCAGAAATGACGCCTTCGATGTCGCCCTGTCGCACGCGTGGCCGAGCCGCTGGGGCGGCCCAGTGCGCTGCCCCGCTATGTCTCGCCCAGTGCACAATGTCGCCGCCCAGATCCAGTCCGTTTGGGTAAAAACTTTGTCCCTTTTTCTTTTCTATACAACTTGTAAAATCTCCTAAATATTCATATTACCTCCAAATTGGATGATTCAAATTTCTAGTAGTTTATAAAATCATGCCCTACCACATGGTGCTATTGTCACATTTTTGCAGAAGCATTTCCTTCACAAATATTTGTCAAATACTATTTTTCCTATTTCTGTGATGAACTTTAGAAAATCACAGATAGCTCAGTTTATGAACATTTTTCTTAATACTTTCTGTACCCCACAAAATAATGAGCCATTTCTTCATATTTGTCAACCTTGCCAATTCATAGGAAAATCATTTGAACTCCAAATCCAGTAAAACCAACTCTGAGAGGCTTCTAAAATCATGCTTTGTTAAATGGGTGCCTTTGCTCATTTTTCAAAATCATATTTCTATGCACTTCTTGCAAATACATAAACCCCTTGATTCCATCATATTGAAATATTTAGAAATATCCAATGATCCACTTCCAATAAAATCACCTTGGTCATCCCTCATATGACCAGAGGTATCCTAGAAAAGTCCAACTCACATTTTAGAGCACTTTTACTATTATTTTTGCCTTGTCGTGTTGCTTATTATGGTTGTTTTCGATGATAGTTGACGAAGTAGATGAAATGCTCGGAGTTGGACCAGAGATATTTGAAGACCTCGAAGACTTTGTTAAAACAGGCAAGCAGCCCTTTGACCATGTCTATGAAACCCTTTTTATGCATGTCATAAAGCACCATATTGTTGTTGCAACGAAATCATGATGAGGTGGTAACCACTTTGATTGTTTGCCACCGTACTTCCTCGTTGATACTTGGATTGTGCATGACCCTACCTTCTTATGAGGGTTATGCCGGTGGGGGTAGATAGGATGCTAAAGTAGTGCTACGCAAAAAGGGACGGGAATATGCATGGTGATGGAGACAAAGTATTTTAAAAACACTTTTCGAAAACCCCATCGGGTGCCACTTATGCCCGGGGGAGATGATGGGTTCGGTAGCCACTTGATGACGAAGTGGTGTGCCGAGGCAAGTGTGTGTTGTTTTCAAAACGGATTGGTTTAAGTTGCGACCGTTATTCCAACCTTACATGCGCAACCACTCTACCCTTGTATGGGAAAGGGCATTATTGATTACCTAGGCCGATACTAGCTTGGAGCCCGCATTACTAGTGACAGGGGAGAGTTGGTGCTCTCGCTCGGGACGGGGTCGTGCCAGGTAGGGCGGCCAAGAACATTAACATTTTTATGGGGCACCGGACGCACCGTTGTGTCCCCTCTCGGATGTTACGATCTCGAGTGAGTCTCGTATGATGTACATCGTGAGGATACAGAACAATGAGTGGACTCCTTGTTAGTGTCGTCTAGGGAAAGATAGTGATCAGGTGCTTACCTCGGGTACTTGAGGTATCGCAGGTCGTGGATGACACGGAAATTCACCGGATCTTGTGGGTAAAGTGTGCAACCTCTATAGAGTGTAAAACTATTCGAATAGCCGTGTCCACGGTCAAGGACAGTTGGGTAACTGCTCTTGGGCTACGTCCACGTGTTTACAAACCAGTTTGTGTGTTTGGATAAGTGGGAAGATCTACTTGGGTCAAGTCAAAGGACTTGACATGATTGAGTTGGGTTGATGCCCACTCTATATTTTTTGATATCTGTAACTTGACCTCATGTTTACTTGAATTCTCCTGATGCATGTCTTACAAGTTGTTGAACACGTCATTGCACTCAAAACTAGCTTTCTGCAAAAATTTACCTATATCATGCATTGTTGTATCTTGAACTAAAACATGGGTTGCTTGCGAGTACATTCAAAGTACTCATTGGCTTGCCACTAGTTATTTTATTGGCCAGGCATGAAAGAACATGATATAATAAAGAGTACCTTGGTGACGAACATGCGAGCTAGGACGCTTCCTAGTCAGAATGTCTACAGGGTTAAGGCAGATGGCATGGGTCCAAGTTGTTATTGAAGATTTCCGCTGTGATGATACACTCAAGACTTGACCATAATGGTCCTACTTGTGTAAAACGGTATGTATGGATGTAAGACTCTTGGTATGCAGCTTCTGTGTGTTCAGTGAGCATTGATCTCTGGGATCATTGTACACGTGCATTCGATGATCTCGACTTATGAGTCGGGGTCCCCACAGAGCTGGTATCAGAGCCATCCTGACTGTAGGGAGACTTAGTTAGCATGGTCGTTAGTTAGGGTAAAACTATTTCCAAAACTATTACAAGTTTTCAAAACTATCTATACTTCTTTTCCCTTCTTAGTTTTTCAAAAACTAAGGTATACTTTCCCCATCGATCTCTTCCCTTCAAAACTATTGCAAATGGTTGCTAGCACCCTCAAGCCCTTGACCACGGGATTCCTTGTAATCCTCGTGGATTGCCTAGAAGGAGTACACCTTGCCAAACACTCACCCACCTCTTTTGAACCCAAGATTCATGACACCACAACAAGACGATGCCAACAGAAGATACACCTTTGAAGAATGAGGACATGAAGACCCAGAGGATGGTGACACCTTTGAATTTGCCCCAGGATGATGCAACCTTGGCCTATGATGATCAGGGCATTGGATATGCAATATCATGATATACATCGCTAGTAGAGCAACCCTGTCCTTATCATTGTTGCATCAGCAACCACCGGTGGACGAGAACCTAGCCATTTGGTCCGCCTCACTATAGTGAGTAGGAAAACGGTTCTCTTCATCCCCCGCTCTCGGTGACGATACTGGCAACAGTGTATCCGGCAGATTGGACCTCTACTATGCCTTGTTAGTGTCATTACATAAAGGATTGCCTACCTGGTACACTCGACGCCTTAGAAGGCAAAAGGGATCATCATGATTAAGAAGACAAGAGGAGACCAAGTCAATGCCAGCTACAAGGATCCACCTTCACCCCATCACTCCAACAGGCGAGAAGTTGTTGAAGACTCTTCAAGCTCAACCGGGATCGTTTCATCGAACAACTACAAGAGACGTAGCAACACCTGAGGAAAACCCGGAAGACTGCACGAGACACAAGGCACAACTACTGAGTCCAAGAATCCCTAGGGTAAGATAAGTCGTGTACCCCCTATGCGCAGTCGAGTCCGTATGATGGTTTGAATAAAACCATGATTGTGTGTTGCTTTCTTTTAATTGTTTATGTTTGATATCAGTCACCCTTTTGCCCTAGGCGACAAGTATGGGACTATATCACCTTCCTTACCTTGCTTCTTCTGTTTGGCCCTTTTTGCACCTGTTTGGTTGCACTTGCACTATAGAATCCCCTTTAGGCGTTCCCCTCCTCTATGCTACTTTTCCCTCTCATCTCTTTCCTCAACTGAAGACAAGCAAGACAATATGCACCATGAGCTTAACCTATAGAATCACAAGAGAACAAGTTAAGCTGCAGTAAGCCTTGCTTATCACTAGGTTCATTATGGAACTAATGGACATAGTGAACGAGCACATTATCTTCCTAAGATAGCACCAGAACTGACGATGCCATAGGGAGGACCAATCTGAGGATATAGGAATAGAGGACAAATTACTTGATGGGTTTATATCAATGACTTGAGGAATTATATGAGACTATTTGGTGGATTATGAGGCTTTGATGTTGGTAGATGAACTTGGTGGGATCATGAGTATAGATTAGCATAGCTTTCATTACCCCTGAGTAAATTGAATTTAGTAGGATAATTGTGTTCGCAAGCTGGAATTCTTGGAAGTATTTGGATTTAACTTAGCCATGGGATATTGATAGGAGACAGTTGATATTACGTAAATGACTTGGGGGAACATGTAGGAATTCTCGTTGGACAAGAGATTTGGATTTAAGTAGGTGATTCTAGTTGAATATAGATGTTGAGTATGTCTACATGGTTCGGAGTAAATTGGATTTAGACTGATGATCTCGATCATGATACCATGTTTTTCGGTGGACAATAAACTAGGAGATTGGACTAATTGTCAGAGTTTATTTAGGCATCTTTGTGAGCTTGACCTTGGAGTATTACTAGATCACAATAACGGGAATTGGTGGACTGACTATAGTAAGGCAGCCCTTTCAAGTATTGGGGATTATAAGGACTTTAGGAGATCATGTGGAACACCATCATAGGTGTTGGATTTATAGAATTAATGGATTATGTAGTGATTAATGGAAGTTAACGGGTTGTTGGAGTTGATTAATAGAAAAGGAAACAAGATTTTGGAGTGGCATACGACGTGTTTCCTTAGGATAGAGATGCACTAGCATGGACCTTGGAAGAATAGGATGAGCACTTGGATTGTCCTGTTTTATTCCATCTTGGAAGCTTGTATGCTCTACCCACGGATTTTTAGGGGTAGCCACACACATGAGTTTGGGGATCGTAGACATATATGATTTTGTTAGACCTCCTCTTGGGAGTCATGAGGATATGAATAGCATGAGTGATGATTGGAGTTGACCTATACGAAATGATGCTTTCAGCAGTATAAGGTGATCTGTTTGGAGGACTAAGTAGAACAATTGGCATCTCAGGAATTGTGCTCAAGGATAAACGTTCACTCGCACCCTAGAATCCTTGAAACCCTTAAGCCCTACCAAGCTACAACATGGTTGGACCATGACCTTGGGTCTTGACTCTGGATCAAGAACACCTTGGACCATACTAAACCCTGACCACCACCAATCCCCCCATCCTACTTTATGTACCTCATGAATAAAGTCTTCATGGATTACTTGGACAAATTGGTTGTCATCTTTATATTGGTAACATACTTGTCTACCCGGAGACGGAAGAAGAATCACTAAGCTGGTTAAGGAACATCTGAAGATCGCCATGTCCAGGGGGAAGAACTACACCAACCACCATCGTCAAGAAGTAAACCTCTGCATCAAAGACCAGGCATATCTGCAAGCCACTTCTCTCAAAGGAACTAAGCATTTCTGTGTCAAAGGGAAGCTCACACCAAGATTTATCGGCCCCCTTCGAGATCACTCCAAGATTTAACAACCCCCTCTAAGATCACTACGAGATGAAGAGAAGACAATTACCAGCTGGAGTTGCCACCTAATTTACCTGATGTGCACAACGCTTTCCATGCATCACAACCCCGAAAGTGTTTCCAACTTCCTAACTTGCACGATCTCTACGAGGGCATTGACCACCAAGCCATCGACCCCTAGCCCAATCTAACCTACTGCGAGCTACCCATTAGCAACCTGGATCAAGCAGAACGTCATACATGAAACCACACCATCGAGTACTTGAAGGTTCAGTGGGGCACCAAACGGAAGCAGAAGCAGTATGAGGACGTGGAGACTACCCCGGATCCAAGTTATCGTATTCCTTTCCACGCCTAGTTTAGGAATCTCGGGGACGAGATTCTTGTAAGGGGGTAGGTCTGTCACACCCTGATTTTTATGCCACTACACTTAAGCTAACAATCATGATAAAATGTGGTTTGAAAAAAACTTTTGACTGTTTTGGACCTTGCCTTGATTGGTTTTTGTCTGTTGTTTGCAAGTGCTCTAAAAATAAAATAAATCCTCCAACTCTTATACTCCTTCTCCTTGATCCAAAAAACCTTTCCCAATGATCATGCCATGTGTATAGGACATAAAAATAATTTATTGCAAAAATAATTTGGCCAAATAGTATTTTCAAAAATTAGTTTTTCAAAAACACTTGAATTGAGGTTGCACTATAAGTACTTAATTAAGGGAAGTAAAAATCTTTCCAAAAATATATTTGAGTCCTATTAGATATAGGATACCCAAAAACCACAAAAATATAATTTTAAAAGTTATTTTCCTATTTTATTTAAATGCTTTTTCTTAAGGCCATAAATGGTCTTTAATAGGGAAAAATATTTTATTGTTTTAAAAATATTTGAGAAAAATCAGGGAAACTCAGTCGGCATATATTTCCCATATATAAGAGTTTCAACACATGGTCATGTTCAAAATAATGGACAAAACCTCCCAAAACCATTTCTGCCAATTTCAAGGATTTGAAATATTTCTACAAGAAATATTTTCATAAAAATCCAAGAAAATTCCATCGTGTAACAAATGCCCTATTTGGTGATCTTGCCAAGTCTCATGTCTTGGAGAACAAGATAACATCATCAAATCCCCTCAAAACCATTTCTGTCCATTTTGAAGTTTGAGCAACTTTACATTGCCAAACATTCCCAAATGTTCTCAAACCTTGTGAACATGCTCAAATGTTCTAATTATACATCTAGACCAAGTGGTGCATCAAGGAGAACATATTTGCATGACTAAATCTTGGAAAGTCCATTTCTACTGATTTCTAGGGTTTACAAAAGTTGCATTGGCAACTTTTCCCAAATGAACTCAATCTTGGTGGAACCTCTTATTTTCTCATACCATTTGACCCTGTCAAGCCTCATGACAAATGGGGATCATCTACTTGCCCAAACCAATATCAAGCACCTTCTGCCACTTTACCAAAATGCCATTTTTGACCTCTTCCACTAATCTCCATGGGCTCAACTTTGTACCACAGCTGCTCCGGACCCTCTTATACCTCCAGTAACTCTCCCTTGGCCTCAGCTCAATGATTGAGGGATGAAACCTCCTCATTTATCCCTCTGGACAGCCACATCACCCTTCTCTCTCACCCCTCCTCTCTCACCAGAGCCCCTCCAGAGCATCCAAGGCTCCCTCTCCTTTCTTTACTCTCTCCCACACCTGCTAGACACCAATGGGCGTGCCCACTGTGCATATAAAATGGCATGCCGACCATTTGCACGCTCTGGAGCGCGCTACAGTGCCCTCCTGCACTGTAGCCGCCCCCTGCCAACCACCTCCGGCCACCTCGGACCTCCCCAGCGCGCCCGACGAAGCACCTTGGCGTCCACATCACGCCACTTGGTCGGCCTCCTCCTCCTTCTCCCTCCTCTTGCCCCAGCTCGCACGTGCGCCGGCCGCTCGAGCGCACCAGAAAGCACGCACACACGCGCGGTGCTCCTGGCCCCCCTGCTCTCTCTCTCTTTTCACTCCCCTCACCCTGGACCGACCCCACGATCACCCCCGACACCTCGCTGCGAGCCCCCGTGGCTTGCAGCGACGGCAACAGCCTCGCCGACGCATGAGCTCACGGTGCACCTCACCCCTTCTATTTAAGGCCAACCCCGAGCCCCCTCTCTACTCCTTTCGCCCTCTCTCCCTCCCGTACGTCACCCAGACCCATCCAACCCTCTCATCGAGCCCTCCGTCGCTCCCCATGGCCGGAGCCGAGCCGCTGGACTCCGCCTAAATTCGCTCCCACCACTCCTCCTCCTCCCCTCTAGACCACTCCAACGCCCCCTCACCACCACCGCCGACTCGCCCCGCACTTCATTCCCTTCTCCCCGGGCCTGCCACATAGTCCCAAACCTCGCCGACGGACTCCTCCGCGGCCACACAAGCCATCGCTGCTGCAGCCCTCCACGGCATGAGTGCAGCACATGGATGGGTGCGGCGTGGACTCCTGAGCATGCCGGTGGGTGGAGCGTCGCCGGAGACGCTCTGTAGCCCCGGCAATCGCCGGCGGGAGCCGCTCCTCCCCGCGGCCGGAGCACGCGCGGGAGGTTGAAGGCGACCTGCAGCTGGGCCCCGCGCGTCAGCGACCCAGTGGGTGGGCCCCGCCGTTTAAGTGGAGACGGCTTCGGCAATGACGCCTTCGACATCGCCCTGTCGCCCGCGTGGCCGAGCCGCTGGGCCGGCCCAGTGCGCGGCCCCGCTATGTCTCACCCAGTGCATGCTGTCACCGCCCAGATCCAGCCCTTTTGGGTAAAAACTTTTCCTTTTTCTTTTCTGTACAACTTGTAAAATCTCCCAAATATTCATATTACCTCCAAATTGGATGATTCAAATTTCTAGTAGTTTATAAAATCATGCCCTACCACATGGCGCTATTATCACATTTTTGCAAAAGCATTTCCTTCACCAATATTTATAAAATCCTATTTTTCCTATTTCTGTGATGAACTTTAGAAAATCACAGAGAGCTCAAAATTGATCGAAATGCCATGATTCAAATTCCTAGATGCTTCTAAGTTCATAACTTAGTTTATGAACATTTTTCTTAATACTTTTTGTACCCCACAAAATAATGAGCCATTTCTTCATATTTTTCAACCTTGCCAATTCATAGGAAAATCATTTGAACTCCAAATCCAGTAAAACCAACTCCGAGAGGCTTCTAAAATCATGCTTTGTTAAATGGGTGCCTTTGCTGATTTTTCAAAATCATGTTTCTGTGCACTTCTTGCAAATCCATAAACCCCTTGATTCCATCATATCGAAATGTTTAGAAATATCCATTGATCCACTTCCAATAAAATTACCTTGGTCATCCCTCATATGACCAGAGGTATCCTAGAAAAGTCCAACTCACATTTTTAGAGCATTTTTATTATTATTTTTGCCTTGTCATGTGGCTTATTATGGTTGTTTTCGACGATTGTTGACGAAGTAGACGAAATGCTCGGAGTTGGACCAGAGATATTTGAAGACCTCGAAGACTTTGTTAAAACAGGCAAGCAGCCCTTTGACCATGTCTATGAAACCCTTTTTATGCATGTCATAAAGCACCATATTGTTGTTGCAACCGAATCATGATGAGGTTGTAACCACTTTGATGGTTTGCCACCGTACTTCCTCGTTGATACTTGCATTGTGCATGACCCTACCTTCTTATGAGGGTTATGCCGGTGGGGGAAGATAGGATGCTAAAGTAGTGCTACGCAAAAAGGGACGGGAATATGTATGGTGATGGAGACAAAGTATTTTCAAAAGACTTTTCGAAAACCCCATCGGGTGCCACTTATGCCCGGGGGAGATGATGGGTTGGGTAGCCACTTGATGACGAAGTGGTGTACCGAGGCAAGTGTGTGTTGTTTTCAAAACGGATTCGTTTAAGTTGCGACCGTTATTCCACCCTTACATGCGCAACCACTCTACCCTTGTATGGGAAAGGGAATTATTGATTACCTATGCCCATACTAGCTTGGAGCCCGCATTACTAGTGACAGGGGAGAGTTGGTGCTCTCTCTCGGGACGGGGTCATGCCAGGTAGGGCGGCCAAGAACATTTTCATGGGGCACCGGACACACCTTTGTGTCCCCTCTTGGATGATACGATCTCGAGTGAGTCTCGTATGATGTACATCGTGAGGATACGGAACAACGAGTGGAGTATAGGGAAAGATAGTGATCGGGTGCTTACCCCGGGTACTTGAGGTATCGCGGGTCGTGGATGACACGGAAGTTCCCCGGATCTTGTGGGTAAAGTGTGCAACCTCTGCAGAGTGTAAAACTATTCGAATAGCTGTGTCCACGGTCAAGGACAGTTGGGTAACCGCTCTTGGGCTATGTCCACATGTTTACAAACCAGTGTGTGTGTTTGGATAAGTGGGTAGATCTACTTGGGTCAAGTCAAAGGACTTGACATGATTGAGTTGGGTTGATGCCCACTCTATTTATGTTGATATCTGTAACCTGACCTCCTGTTTACTTGAATTCTCCTGATGCATGTCTTACAAGTTGTTGAACACGTCATTGCACTCAAAACTAGCTTTCTGCAAAAATTTACCTATATCATGCATTGTTGTATCTTGAACCAAAACATGGGTTGCTTGCGAGTACATTCAAAATACTCATTGGCTTGCCACTGGTTATTTTATTGGCCAGGCATGAAAGAACATGATATAATAAAGAGTACCTTGGTGACGAACATGCGAGCTAGGATGCTTCCCAGTCAGAATGCCTGTAGGGTTAAGGCAGATGGCATGGGTCCAAGTTGTTATTGAAGATTTCCGCTGCGATGATACACTCAAGACTTGACCATAATGGTCCTACTTGTGTAAAACGGTATGTATGGATGTAAGACTCTTGGTATTCAGCTTCTGTCTATTCAGTGAGCATTGATCTCTGGGATCATTGTACACGTGCATTCGTTGATCTCGACTTATGAGTCGGGGTCCCCACACCTCATGTGCCCACTATTTAAGTTGGCGGTGAGAGGAGTGCAAAGATGCACCCCCAACAATACACAGGGTAGTGGCCTTCTAGAATTCCTGCTCGCTGGTTTCCTCTTCATTCCCACCATCACTTTCATCATTGCAATCCTCTTTCTCTCGGCCCCTGGCGGGTTTTCCTTGGTTCCGAGGATCCTTGCCGGGGTGATTTTCTTCACCGCTCGGCCCTTCCCGCCAGTACCATTCTTACCTTTTTCCTTATCACGCTTCTCATACTCAGCTCTCTGCCTCATGACGAGCTGCTTAACCTTATGAAACTCTGGAAGATTGTGGCCCTTGGTCCGATAAATCTTGCAGTACATTCCATATCTTTTTCTAGCTTTCTCGCCAGCCGCAGCCTCCCGGCAGTCAGCGCACGCGGCAGCTTCCATGTCGGGTGCTTCAGCCCTAGCCTTCTTGCCGGTTCTAGGCATGCCTGATTCCTCAACGGTCATCACCGCCTTATCCATGCGCTTCTTCTAGCGATTCTTGTTCTTCTTATTCTGACTGGTGGTCTCATCGTCATCCTCTGATTCGATGTTGATGCAATCTTCCTCTCCAGGGAGTTTCCTCCCGTCCTCCACCCAAGCACATTTGTCCACCAAGGTGTAAAGCTCCTTCATAGTCTTGGGCAACCGAACGTTCATCTTGGAACGTATCCTACTATTGTGCACGTTGGATTGGAAGGCAACAATTATGGTTGCTGGGTGGATGTCTAGGATATTTCTATGGACTCGGCTGAATCTCTGCAAGTACTTTTGTAGATTCTCTCCTTCTTTCTGTTGTAGAAGCTGCAAGTCGTTGATCCGCCCTCGTTCTTGATGGCCGCCTGTGAAGGCGCCAATGAACTCATGGCATAGGTCATCCCAGGTCGAAATGGAGTACTCCGACAAGTGCATCAGCCAAGGCCTCACATTTGACTTGAGTGCCAAAGGGAAGTAGTTGGCGAACACCTTCTCATCTCTTCCCCTGTCTGCTTGCCAACAATGGTGTAGATGCTCAAGAACTCTATCAGGTTCAGTCTCCCATCATACTTCTCGGGTATCTCTAGATTGAACGTGCGAGCGGACGGCCAACAGACTCGCCGAAGCTCACGTGTGAAGGTAGGGCACCAAACTCGAAAGGCAGGCACCCGCCATCTTCAAGCGCGGGCTCGTCGATGTCGGGGCCATCGCACCCATTGAACTAGCGGTGGTTGTCGCATCGTCATCGCGCGCCTTACCTCCGCCTATCCTCCAGGGGCCCGCCTTTGGCCTTAACGCACTTGAGGTCAGAAGAGGCCATCGAGATGTCATTGGGTTCTTGATTTCGTGGCTCCCATGCTGCTTGCCGTGGTGGGGATTGCACCATGGGGCTGGCCCCTTCCGTACGGCTAGCTGCACCAGCCGTTATCGTTACCTGGTGAGGCCATGGCGGGCCAGCTTGTTGTAATCTTCCAGCCTCGGTTAAACCAATAAGGCTTTGGATCATGGCTCGCCACTCATCCATCTGATCGGCTGCCGGCGGAAATCTCAACAGCAGTCGAGCCCGCGCCATGGCCTCTGAGGTATTGCTTGGCATAGGTGATGACGATATAGATCGCAGTGTCGCTCGTCTCTAGATGGTGCCGGTGGTGACCGCGTCGTGCCATCGTTGTTATGAACCAGCCGCTTGGAGAGCGGCTAAGTTGGGCACAGTAGCTGGGTCAGCCCGTTCCGAGGGTGGCGCGTGCAATACCACTACTGCGGGTGTGCCCTTCGGCGAGGACAAGGGGTTTAGATGGAATAATTCCTCCATCTGTACCTCGTGGATCATGGCCGCTGGTTTGTTGCTGATGTTGTCCTTCCTCGGTGCCTCCCGTTCCTGCTTCGGTCATGGGGGAGGTGGTGACAATGCTGCCTGCGCCGACCACGTCCCCTGTAGCATCCATATCCTCACGCGTCCTCGCATCCCCCGCGACATCGGTGGTAGTGGGCGGTGGAGCCTTTGAGGTGGACGTGTGATTTGCAGCTCCAAGCTTCTTCTTGGGTGCCATAGTCGATGGCACCATCGATGACGAAAACGGCGATGAAGATGGCACGCTACTGACGCTCTTGGGTTCGCGCAAGTGAGACCCCTACCCGGCACACGAAACATGTCGTGGGAAACCACGACCACCTATGAGTCCATGAGCCCCTTTTGGTTCGGCAGGGGGATGGGCACGTTGCACAAAGAGCGGAGAATAATAACACAGTGTTGAAGAGATCACACGGGCAATTTTACCTAGGTTCGGGCCTCTGTGAGGCATAAAACCATACTCCAGCTTTGGTGATTTGATGGTGGATAATGGTGGCGAACGTAGCACACTTTCCCGGCAAGGTTGCCTCGGAACGAGAGTGGCTACACCTGTGTGAATGTCTGAGGGTCCTAATCCTTTCGACGGTCGCCTTGTGCCTCCTTTTATAGATAAAGGGGTCACCACAGTGGCAAATCAGTCTTTACATACTGATTAGATAGCAAATAGTGCTATCATACCTAACTCTGCAGGTTGACAGAGCGCATTATATGCGCTGTCGAGTGTCACATCACAGCGTGCCCGGCAACCCTTGCCAGGCTGTTTTGCCAGCTATGAGCCTGCTTGCTTGACACGTCTCAGGACGGGTGTCATGTGGAGGTGTTTGCTGTAGGAAGTGGCTGCCATGTGGCAAAAAGCAGCCACTTAGTCACTTTGGGGCTTGACACCGCACTGATCGATGACTTGCATCACTCGTGAGGTGGAGCAGCGGAGTGGCTTGCCTCCATAAGCCCCAGTGGGCCTGATGATCTGGAAGCTTGCTTCCGGGGCAAAACCCAACCTTGCCAGGCTCACCTTCCCGGCAGGGAAGGTTCTTTCCTTAGCACTATCTTGCTTCTCCGGATCATCTTGGTCTTCTTGATCTGCAATTGGATTGGTCAAAAGAATTGATCCCTCGTGCTTGGTTTGATCCTGGTGTTGTAATCTTATCCTTGGGCCTGTTCACAGTCCGGGCAATGGACCCAGGATTTGTTGCACCAACAACGCAATATGATACGCTCTATCACACATAAGCCTTATTATATCTTGCTCAAAACAGCCACCATACCTACCTATTCCAGTGTTTCAATAGCCATTCAGAGATATATTGCCTTGCAACTTCCACCGCTTCCATTTTGATGACTTGAGCATTCATTGTCATATTCATTTGCATGATCATATAGCTGACATAGTATTTGTGGCTCAGCCACCATTCATCATTTTCTATAAAGGTTACTCTAAATCATTGAACATCGTAGTACACTGCCAGAGGCATTCCTATGGAGTCACATTTTGTTCTAGGTATCGAGTTGTAAGAAAATACAAGTGTGATGATCATCATTATTAATTATAAGAGCATGTCCCAATGAGGAAGGATGATGGAAACTATGATTCCCCCACAAGTCGGGATGAGAATCCGAACGAAAATAAAAAAGGCAAAAAGAGAGAAAAAAGAAAAAGATAAGGGACAAAGAGAAAAGGGGCGTGCTAATTCCACACTTATGCTTCAAGGTAGTACCATGTTTTTCATATAGAGAGTCTCCTATGTTGTCACTTTCATATACTAGTGGGAATTTTTCACTATAGAGTTTGATGCACACCCACTCAGTTTACATGTTGAGCTTTCATACAATTATAGCTCTTAGTGCATCTGTTGCATGGCAAACCATAGTGCTCACATTGATATCAATTAATGGGCATGTCCATAGCCTGTTGGTTAGCCGCGTCGATGTGAGACTTGCTTACTTTATTGTCTTCTCTATATTTACCCCTATCATCATATTCTATTCCACCATAGTGCTATATCCATGTCTTGCGCTCATGTATTTGCATGAGGGTTGAAAATGCCGAAGTGCATTAGAAAGTATGAACCAATTGCTTGGCTTGTCATTAGGGTTCTGCATGATAAATACTTTGTGCTAAGAAGACAGAGCATGACAAGAATATATGATCTTGTAGGGATAGCTTACTTTACCGTTGATATTTTGAAAGACATGATTGTTTGTTGGGATGCCTCAGTATTAATGTCTTTATGTCAAATTATAGACTATTGCTTTGAATCACTCGTGTCTTAGTATTCATGCCATGATTAGATATATGATCAAGATTATGCTAGGTAGAATTCCACATCAAAAATTATCTTTTTTATCATTTACCTACTCGAGGAGGAGCAGGAATTAAGCTTGGGGATGCTGATACGTCTCCGTCACATGTATAATTTTTTATTGTTTCATGCCAATATTATACAACTTTCACATATTTTGGCAACATTTTATATGATTGTTTGGGACTAACCTATTGATCCAGTGCCTAGTGCTAGTTCTTGTTTGTTGCATGTTTTTTGTCTCAAAAGTATCCATATCAAACAAAGTCCAAATGCAATAAAAATTTGTAGAAAATTATTTTGGAATATATGTGATTTTTGGGATGTGGAATCAACGCAAACGGAGGCCCACGCCCTCACAAGACACCAAGGCACGCCCTAGGGCCCAGACGCGTGGTGGTGGGTGTTAACCCACAAGTATAGGGGATCGTTTGTAACCTTATTCGATAAATAAGAGTGTCAAACCAGACAAGGAGCTAAAGGTAGAACAAATATTCCCTCAAGTTCTATCGACCACTGATACAACTCTGCGCACACTTGACGTTTGCTTTACCTAAAACAAGTATGAAACTATTTTGCAAGATAACACTACGAGAGTACTTTGTGAGAATAAAACTACAAACAAGTTCAAGGTAATAAAAGTGGATAGCTTTTGTCAACAAGATAGTCATTTGTCCCTAGGAAATCGATAACAAGTACCGATAATCATTCTTGTAATTCTATATGAGGTAGAGGCATGAGCTAACATACTTTCTGTCGGATTCAGGGCACCGCAAACCCAAGAAAGGTTCGAACTCTGGGCGTGTGTGAAGATTTCGACCTCTCTAGGCAGACAACTTGCTGCTCTCACAACCGAGCTCGATGAACAGGAAAGGAAATGGACACGGCAGTTTATCCAGGTTTGGGCCACCTTGCGGTGTAAAACCCTACTCCTGCTTTGTGGTGGATTAGCCTCGCGGGGGCTGCGGATGAACTAGTACAAGGAATAACAGCCCCACGAGTTCTTCTTTGGGGGTGGATATGAGCTCAAGGGATTCGACCACCTTCCTACGGTGGTGGCTAGGCTATACTTATAGTGGCATCGGTCCTCTTCCCCAAAAACTTAGGTGGGAAGGGATCCCAAAGTGGCCAATTTGGAAGGTGGACAATTAGTACATCTTATCTTGATGAAAGGTGTTCTATGCCTGCAAAGCTTCTGGTCATGACATCATGGTGGGCTCGGTGATGACATCCGTCCTGGCGGTCTTGGTCTTGTTGCACGTAAATGGTAACCTTTGGTTGATTCCTTGGGACTCTACGCATGCGCTTGCCTCCTTAGCACCAAAGAGGAAACCTGCCGCTCTGCGCCCATTAGTGCGCGCTTGGCCTTCATCATCATGGGTGGCATCACCTCCACCTCATGAGATGAGAATTTGCATAGGAATCTCCACTTCTCAGAAGGCCACCTGGGGAGGCTGCTCCTTCCGGAGGTCTTGTGTCGTCCTCCTTGTGAGCATTGGCCCCTCACGAGGGTCTTGTCTTGTCGATGCTGAAGATGGGTCGCACCAGGTCGTCAATGGAGCCATGTCGTGGGCCGCAGGCAGAAAAGTCTTGGTACCCTGGTTCCCAGAACGCCGACAGTAGCCCGGGCCCAAGGTGCGCTTGCGCTTGGCTTCGAGGCGATTCCAAAGGGCAAGGGCGAAGCGTCGCGGGCCCAAATTTGCTGAGGACCGAGTCGAACATGGGCGTCTCCACTTCCCCACACTACCTCATCAACCGTCCGACTTGTCAACTGCCTGTTGCATGGAGAAAAACCATCATTACTCAAGATCACGGGAGGCCGACGGTTGGCCTCCCTTCGGCTATAAATTGGGGAAGGGGGTGGAGCCCCCAGCCCATCTTCATCTTCTTGTTGCTTGCTTCTCCTTCTTGTCGCGCCGCTGTCTTGCTAGAGCATCCATGGCACTGACGAGGAGGTTCTCCGCCACGGAGAAAGGGAAGGCCCCCAAGGAGGGACCGGATTCACCCACGCCCAGGAGAGGCCGCGGGCGCCCCAGCAAGTAAGTTGCGATGCTGGCAACGGCTCCCCGTGGGCGTACCCCATCAAAGGCTGGAGCTTCTAGCGGCCGTGGGGGTACATCTTCCCATGGCGGGAGTCGCTGCGGTTGAGGAAGCCACAACAAGGAGGTGAGGCGTACAGCGGCCGTTCGGCCGCCACGCCCGCTGTCCCACTTGGTCGAGGCACCCCTGGATTTGGTGTTGTGGGCGGAGAGGCCCGCAGGCTCTTGGCTCTAGCTCATGCGCTTCTTCATGGGCATGCTACCGGCCGGGTGGTCTGGCGGTCTCTGGTGTCAGGTCGACGGCTGCTGCAGCAACGCCTCATGGGAGGAGGCCGAGATCAAACCGCCGACAGCATGTTACTGAACCACGGGTGGTAGTCGTTTGCCCGTGCGCGGCCTGCATGGGAGGTCACCCTCCACTTCAGGTATGATAGCGTCGCGACCATCCATGTGAGGGTATTCGGGGAAGACGGCCCGTGTGCAGGATCCTGCCCGAAGAGTGACAACGAAGATGATGGTGACGACGATGGCGGACGAAGGGGCGGCATCATCTTTGGTGATGAGCTTGCCCTTGGTGACGGTCGTGCCACCTCCAGCAGCGGCGACTCTTCCTTCGAGGAAATCTCCAGCGACGGCGACCTCGGCGAGCCGCCGCGTCGCCGGGCTTGGACTAGGAGTGAGGACGAGCTACGTCGCCGCCGCACCCCGGTGAAGCAGGAGGAGGATTCCTAGTGAGCTCGCGCGCTGCTAGGGTCGGGCCTCAGGAGCTGCTGTTGTCGTGCAACTTGCTTTTGTTCTTTTCTTCGTGCTACAAAAAGAAGTAGAAGGCCATACTGGGGCATGTAATGAATTATGGCGCTTGCGCTGTTATGTTATCATTTCTATGCTGCCTTCTAATATTCATGTTGCCGTCGATTGTTATTTGGATGACTGAGCTGAGGGTTCCTACGGTAGACTCCTGTGCCACGTGAGTACACCTTGCCAACAGGTGACTCGGATGTCACCAGGCCTCAAGGGCCCTCCTACAGTTGTAGAATTGGGAAACTCCCGAGGTGTCATACCCGCAAGCTAGTTCAAGAGCGTCGCGCTAGGACGGAGACACCATAAGGCCAGGGAGCCGAGGCTTTGGTGAGGGTGTGCTAAGAGAGCAAACTATGCAAGGCGAAGAAAATTCCGAACCCTCAAAAAGAGATGCAGAAAACTCCAAATTCATTCAATAAGTTGCACACTACTGACAAAAATCCAGCAAAAGAACATCCGCGTCCGACACCTACACTAGCCTTCTTGCCTTCCCACCAGCGCGGAGCATGTGGCCTCCACTAGGACGTGGGTGGGAGCCCCGTTAGGCCTAGGGGCGATGCTCAGTAGACTCCAGGGCATGTGCAGCCCCAACGCATTATTACATGAGAGTGTCACAAGCGGAGAACTTCGCAGGCGCGGGGTCTTGGTCATGGGTAGAACATCTGGAGGTGTTGGATGTTCCAGGCATTATGGATGGGGACCCTATCCTGCATCTCCAAGCATGCGTCGCCAGGCCTGGAGACATGGGCAATCCTGAACGGGCCATCCCACTTGGGGGAGATCTTGTGAAGCCCTTCCCTGGAGCACAACCACCTCATGATGAGGTCACCAACCTCGAGTGTCCTGGAGAAGACGCTGCAGTAATTCTACTGCCGTAGCACCTGCTGGTACCTCATAGCTCGGAGCGAGGCTTGGCGGCGGCGTTCCTCCCCCAACACAAGGTCCATATCTTGACGCGCCTAGTCAAATGCCAGGACCCGCGGGGAGCAATGGTTGACCTCGTGAGGGAGGACCACCTCGACTCCATAAACGAGGAAGAATGGAGTCTCGCCCATGGGCTTGGTTGCAGTGGTGCGTATGGACCATAGCAAGGACGGGAGCTTATCGAGCCAGCCCCTGCAGTAGGCCTCGAGCTTTTTCTTGAAGCTCCTGGCCTTGAGGGCCCTCAAGACCTCCGTGTTGACGCACTCGGCATAGTCATTGCTCTGTAGGTGCGCCACCAAAGTGTAGCATATCTGCATCCCAAGGTTAGCACAATATGTTTTAAAGATGTTGCTCGTGAACTGGGATCCATGCTCGGTGATTATGCGGTTGGGCACCCCGAAGCGGCTCATGAGGCCCTGATGAACTTGACCGTGGAGCCGGCCGGTATGGTGTAGACGACTTCCACCTCCGCCCTCTTGGAGGACTTGTCGATGGAGACGGAGAGGCAGCCGTAGCCCTCGGGCACTCAAGGGAACGGGCCCAAGATGTCCAACCCCTAGACCGCAAATGGCCACGAGAGTGGGATGGTCTAGAGGCCTTGAGCGGGCTGGTGGATCTGCTTAGCATGGAATTGATAGGCTTCAAAAGATCTTACCAATTCACCGGCATCATTGAGTTCCGTGGGCCAGTAGAATACGCTGCAGAACACCTTGCCCACGAGGGTACTCGACAAGGAGTGATGCCCGCAATCCCCTCCGTGTATGTCGGCCAGCAGCTGGCACCCCTTCTCCGTGGAGACGCATCATAGGGAGAGGTTGTTTGGGTGCTTTTGGTAGAGCTCACTGTCGGTGTCAAAACCGGCGGATCTCGGGTAGGGGTCCCGAACTGTGCGTCTAAGGCTAATGGTAACAGGAGGCAGGGGACACGATGTTTTACCCAGCTTCGGGCCCTCTCGATGGAGGTAATACCCTACTTGCTGCTTGATTGATCTTGATGATATGAGTATTACAAGAGTTGATCTACCACGAGATCGTAGAGGCTAAATCCTAGAAGCTAGCCTATGATTATGATTGTCGTTGTCCTACAGACTAAACCCTCCGGTTTATATAGGCACCGGATGGGGCTAGGGTTACACAGAGTCGATTACAGAGAAGGAAATCTACATATCCGAATATCCAAGCTTGCCTTCCACGCAAAGGAGAGTCCCATCCGGACACGAGACGAAGTCTTCAATTTGGTATCTTCATAGCCCAATAGTCCGGCCAAATTATATAGTTCGACTGTCCAAGGACCCCTAATCCAGGACTCGCTCAGTAGCCCCTGAACCAGGCTTCAATGACAATGCAAGGCGGGTTCTCCTCCAAATCCTCCAGAGCATTGTTGTAACGAGCAGTGTCCGACTCCTCATCAATGTCGCGCTCCTCGTGTTCTGTGCTTTAATAATGGCTATTTCCATGTGTCGAGCGAATGTGAGAAGTCGGGGCATTTTTACATTTGCCACCCCAACCATGCGGGTAAATCTTCTATAAAAGAGACGAGAATTCTTAGATCCAAATTGCACCATCCTCTCACAACAAGTTTTAATCAGAGCACGCCAGAAAAAATCCACACCACCATGGCCGGTCGTCGCGGTTCCACCTCTCGCTCCCGTAGCACTAGGCCAGGTGATTGGGAGAGATGTTTTGTTCCCCACAGCCGACTAGTAGAGTTGCAGACCAAAGGGTTTCTCCCACCTGCATACATGGTCCCCATCCGAATTGGACTAGCCACTTATAATGGCGGGAGCAAGCGGAGAGCTTTCCAAACCCATCCTAGGGAGAGCAGGTGTGCTTCGTCCCCTACTTGCTGAGGGGGCTCGGATTTCCAATCATCCCTTTCCTCCGTGGGCTCCTGGAGTTTTACGGCCTCCAGCTGCACAGCTTTACCTCAGCCTCCATACTGCATATCGCAGGCTACGTCGCCTTCTGCGAGTTTTTTCTGGGCTACGAAGCTCATTTCGAGCTGTGGAAGAGGCTATTCTGCCTAGTACCCCGTACCCAGAAGGGGTCGGTATTTCAAGTGGGCGGAGCCGAAATATGGCGCATCGCCGGGACTAGATATCTATCCGGCACCCCGAAGAAGACATCCGAGGACTGGCCCTCAGAATGGTTCTACGTGGAGGACGTCCCTCTTCCGGACCCTGTTCGGAAGGGCCTTCCCGAGTTTGTAGATGCTCCATTGAAGAAACGCCACAGCTGGCGCCCCAGGAGCCCCCAGGAGCAAGATAATAGAGAGATCCTTTTCCTGATGGACAGGATAAATACACTGGCCAAATAGGGGCTGGCAGTAATTGATGTTATGTCCATATGCATAATGCGGGGAGTGCAGCCACTTCAATATCGGGGAAAACCCATGTGGCACTTAAATGGAGAAGACGATGCCACCTGCTGCGGCCATGAAGGACCGGATTGTCCCGCCACTCTGGCGAAGATAATGTCCGATTTGTTCAAAGGGGAAGAGGAGGAGTTCATCCATATCAAGCCATGGGATGGATTCTCCATGTACAACCCCCCAAGTTGGGTGAGTCGCTATCTTTTATTCCAATCTTTCCCACATTTTTAACACAAATGTTTTAATTCGTCAATCCCTAGCAGGAACTGCGAAGGGTTATGAAGGATGTTCATAGCCCATCTCCACAGCCAGAGGACCCTAACTAGGCTCTCGACCCTAGACTTGAAGAAGATCCGGACACGTTTGTGGAGGTTGTCGACAGGACATTTTACCAGTTGAGCTGTTATGGTGTGATGGTGGCCATTATAGCCGATTATCCTGGCTTACTCCCTGTATCCCAGGTAGCAAAGTCACAGTCCCAACTTCCGAAAAGGATTCCCTCCTTACGCTTTACCCACCGCACCTGTATTTTGTCTTACAGGGAAGGCCATAGGGGCGCCAAGCTGAACCCGTGGTGACTCGCCAACAAGGGGCACCGAAGTCGGGAAGACTTAAAAGAAAGGCGGTCAGGACCGAGACGCCGTTGCAAAGGTATGTTTAAAAACCTGCCACAAAGTTATCATTGTTAAAATATAACGATGTCTTCTGCCTTCTGACAGAAAGAGCGCTCGCCGGAGTGTATCCGGAGAGCCTGCCGGTCACGCTTCCACCGGCCGGACTCCAAGGCCGGATTCAAGGGTGGGGCCAACACGGACGATCCTCCTATAGAGGATGCGGATAGATTTTCTGCTACAAACTCCGAAGTGGAGAGCGCCATAAATCATAGGCGCCGACGGGCCGCATTATGCGACCCTAATTTCTCTGAAGAGGAGTTTGATGCCTTCAACTCAGGGGACGCGTACATCCGAGCTGATCAAGGTGGCCTCGCCAGGGCCACGGACCAGTACGTAAAGGATATACGGGTAAGAAAATTTGATAAGTATGTATTTCTGTAGCCCTAAGACTTGAAACAGTTGGCACAACTGATTTAAGGATCCTCGTGTGCGTACATTCTGACAGAGAAGAATATCTAGCTGTCCAAAGAGCTGGAGGAGTGCAAGGCCCAACTGCGGGCCGCAATTGCCGTGATGGAGGAGTCTACAAAGGCTCCATCTGGTAATATTTGCTTTAAACTTAAAATAATGTCATTGCATGTACCAGTTAAGTAATCGGCCTGAATGCAATTCTAACAATAGAATCTGCAGACAATCCAGGAGGCAATCCGGAGATCGTACCAGAAGACGAGCAACATGTTCGACGACAGCTGAAGGCGGGCCAGCGTGTGCTTACAAAGGTTATAAAGGAGAACAATACTCTCCAGGACGCGAACGTCCGACCGGACGTCGAATTAAAGGATGTTCCGGCCCAGCTTGCTGACTCCGTAAAGGAGAATAAGATGCTTCGACGCGGCATATTCAGTAATTGCTCTGAAGAACCACTATAAAGTTCGGCGAAGAAGCATGCTAACAGAATTTTGTCTGTAGGCATCCTGATCGGTCGTCCTGAAGTGGAGATGCCTAGATCTGCAGACGACCTTCTACCGGAGCTCTCACAACTGCACGAACAAGTTCGCATGTGACGCGGAACATTGCCCAAGCCTTGTGGCCATCCGCCTCCCTGCCCGGAGGCATGGGGGAGCTTATGGAGATGCTCAAGGGAGCACGACAGCGCTTCCCATTATGGAAGATATCACCCTGCAAACAAGGAGCAAGGGAAGCCTGGGCCATGGTGAAGACAAGATACACACAGGCTGACCCGAACCACATGGCCGAGGTCGGACCTGGAGGGTCAGATGGGAAGGAGATCCCTATACATCTTGTGTATGACCAGGTAGCATTAGCCTCTAAGTATTCCCAACAGGACTGTAGGCTAGATAGCCTGTTGGATGGTATAGAAGAATAATTTAGTCAGTTTAAGTGACATTGTACTTCGACGGACATATTTTGTCCCTAGCCGGATTGTAAATCATTTGTCTTGGCCGACCTTTTCGCTTCAACCTCTGGACCCGACAGTCCGGAGTGTATCTGAATACCCGCTCGGTTACATGAAAACCGGGGCATGTGTGGAAACCACGCATAGGGGTCATAAGTGCTTGAACAAACAAGTACCCAACTAGTTACTATGTTATATTACATGGGTAGTAAGAAACATTTTCCAGGGAGAATAGTTCCGTTAAGAGTTCCTTTCCCTGGGTGCATTGATGTGCATGTCCGAACTGTGAAAATTTACGTAGGATATAAGCATCTGGGGGCATGTGTTGTAATAGGTAAAATACATCTTTTGTTCACTGACCGAATATTCCCTTAAGAACGCTAGTTTTTGGCTTCACCCAGTCTGAGGTACACATGTGGCTGACCCGGCAGTTACAATCGCAGAGGTGCTCCCCTTATGCCCTAGCCGAATTAATGGGAACGTAGGGCATAAACACAAGAGCCAGGCAACCCAGCTTGGCCAAAACTTAAGTCATATCGATGCATATAGTGGTGAAAAAAGGCACATACGTAGAGGTGATGCATATGTGGTGGGCATAAAGCCCAGAAGACAAATAAGCTTCTGTGTAAGAAGCCCCCAGGTGTGATGAGCGTGCATAGTGCGGCCAGAGTGTGCATTCAAAGCGTACTTAGAGATTTTAAGGCTATAAATGTAAAAGGGAGAGAGAGAGGATATAATTTAAAAAAGAAGATGGAGGTAAGGAGACAAACACAGAGTTCGGCACTAGGCATAGAATCTTCGGAGTCTGGCCGCGTTCCATGGGTTTGGCTCGAGTCAATTGTCTGATGCATCATGTAGACGGTACGCACCTCAAGTGAGAAATTTGTCAATGATGAAGGGGCCCTCCAATTTGGGCTTCAGCTTGTCCTTTTTCTTCTCTGGTAAGCGTAGAACGAGTTTGCCAATGTTATAAGTTTTGGCCCGCAGTTCTCTGCTTTGATACCTTCCAGCCTACTGTTGATAGAATACGGAACGGGCCGTCGCGACGTCACGCTCCTCCTACAGGGCATCTAAGCTGTCCTGCCGATCCAACTCGGATTCTCTCTCTTCGTACATGCGCACTATAGGTGAATCATGGATGATATCGCAGGGTAGCACTGCCTCTGCGCCGTACACCGTAAAAAAATGGTGTATATCCGGTTGTGCGATTCGGCGTGGTCCGCATCCCCCATAATATGGAGTCAAGCTCCTCGACCCAGTGCGTATCTGATTCCTTCAAGGATCGCACTAGTCTGGGTTTGATGCCGCTCATAATAAGATCGTTCTCTCGTTCGACTTGACCGTTTGTTTGGGGGTGATAGACAGAGGCGTAATCAAGTTTTATGCCCATTTTGCTGCACCAGGTTTTCACCTCATCGGCTATGAAGTTGGAGCCGTTATCGGTGATGATGCTGTGGGGGACATCGTAGCGGTGTACGACCCTGGATATAAAGTTTATCACTGGTTTGGATTCAGCCGTTTTAACTGGTTTGGCTTCTATCCATTTGGTGAATTTATCGACCATGACCAACAAGTATTTCTTCTTATGGCTTCCTCCTTTAAGGGGTCCAACCATATCGAGCCCGCAGAGTGCAAAGGGCCAAGTATGGGGATTGTTTGGAGGGCAGTGGGCGACATATGGCTTTGATTTGCAAAAAGGTGGCAACCGACGCAGTGTTGGACAAGGTCATGTGCGTCTGCCGTGGCTGTCGGCCAGTAGAAACCTGTACAGAAGGCCTTGCTTATGAGCGCCCGAGCTGCGGCGTGGTGGCCGCCGAGTCTGGCATGGATTTCAGCCAAGAGCACCTTTGGAGTACTCCCGTTGTGCTTTTCTTATAAACCTCTCCCTCGTGGACTTTGTAGGCTTTGGAGTACCGCGCAATGCAGCCTGCCTCATTTCGGTCCTCCGGGAGTTCCTGCCTATTTAAGTAAGCTAGGAAGGGTTCTGTCCACGGGGCGATGACCGCCATGATCACGTGGGCAAAAGGTTTGATTTCGATGGCGGAGCCTCCGATTACGTCAGATTGTTCGGGATCTGGGGTTGTATGCGGATCCGGATTGGTATTGTCGGACTCCCCTTCCCATACCACTGATGGCTTGAACAGCCTTTACAAAAAGATATTTGGTGGGATAGGGTCGCGTTTAGCGCCGATGCGGGCAAGGACATCTGCCGTTTGCTTGTTTTCTCGAACCACATGGTGGAATTCGAGCCCCACAAATTGAGTTGACATTTTGACAACGACATTACGGTAAGCCGCCATTTTCGGGTCCTTGGCGTCAAAGTCTCCATTTATTTGAGATATTGTGATGTCTCCTACACAACCTTCTTGTAGACGTTGTTGGGCCTGCAAGTGCACAGGTTTGTAGGACAGTAGCAAATTTCCCTCAAGTGGATGACCTAAGGTTTATCAATCCGTAGGAGGCGTAGGATGAAGATGGTCTCTCTTAAACAACCCTGCAACCAAATAACAAAGAGTCTCTTCTATCCCCAACACACCCAATACAATGGTAAATTGTATAGGTGCACTAGTTCGGCGAAGAGATGGTGATACAAGTGCAAAATAGATAGTAGATATAGGTTTTTGTAATCTGAAATTACAAAAACAGCAAGGTAACAAGTGATAAAAGTGAGCGTAAACGGTATTGCAATGGTAGGAAACAAGGCATAGGGTTCATAATTTCACTAGTACAAGTTCTCTCAACAATAATAACATAGATAGATCATATAACAATCCCTCAACATGCAACAAAGAGTCACTCCAAAGCCACTAATAGTGGAGAACAAACGAAGAGATTATGGTAGGGTATGAAACCACCTCAATGTTATCCTTTCAGTTCTATCTATTCAAGAGTTCATAGTAAAATAACATAAAGCTATCCTTTCTGCTCAATCCATCATAGAGTTGATACTAGAATAACACCTTAAGACACAAATCAACCAAAACCCTAATGTCACCTAGATACTCCATTGTCACCTCAAGTATCCGTGGGCATGATTATATGATATGCATCACACAATCTCCGATTTATCCAACCAACATAAAGTACTTCAAAGAGTGCCCCAAAGTTCCTACCGGAGAGTCAAGAAAACGTGTGCCAACCCCTATGCATAGGTTCATGGGCGGAACTCGCAAGTTGGTCACCAAAACATACATCAAGTGGCACATGATATCCCATTGTCACCACAGATAATCACGGCAAGACATACATCAAGTGTTCTCAAATAAAAGACTCAATCCGATAAGACAACTTCAAGAGGGAAACTCAATTCATCACAAGAGAGAACAGGGGGAGAAACATCATAAGATCCAACTATAATAGCAAAGCTTGGGATACATCAAGATGTGCAATAGAGGGAACACGAGCGAGAACACGAGAGAGAGAGATCAAACACATAGCTACTGGTACATACCCTCAGCCCCGAGGATGAACTACTCCCTCCTCGTCACGGAGAGCGCCATGATGATGAAGATGGCCACCAGTGATGGGTTCCCCCTATGGCAGGGTGCCGGAATGGGCTCCCGAGAGGTTTTTGGTGGCTACAGAGGCTTGCGGCGGTGCAACTCCCGATCTATCTTGATATTCGATGTTTTTAGGGTATGTAGGCTTATATAGGCGAAAGAAGTCGGTTGGGAGGTGCTCGAGGGGCCCACGAGATAGGGGGACACGCCCTCCTATCTTGTGGCCTCCTCGAGGCTCTTCTGACGTGAACTCCAAGTCTCCTGGGTGATATTCTTCCCAAAAATCACGCTGCCGAAGGTTTCATTCCGTTTGGACTCCGTTTGATATTCCTTTTCTTCGAAATACTGAAACAGGCAATAAAAAAGCAATATGGGTTGGGCCTCTGGTTAATAGGTTAGTCCCAAAAGTAATATAAAAGTGTAAAAAAGAGCCCATAATCATTCAAAACAGATAATAAAATAGCATGAATGCTTCATAAATTATAGATACGCTGGAGACGTATCAGCATCCCCAAGCTTAATTCCTACTCGTCCTCGAGTAGGTAAATGATAAAGAAAGAATTTATGAATTGTGAATGCTAGAAGGTGCACAAGTTTGATCAATGATAATTTCAAGCACCTATACTAGCATCATTATATGTCATAATAGTAGTTCATCTCATAAAACTTTTCACGAACTAGTAACAAGCTATTCACATGTTAAAGCATAGACCATAAACTTTCTTGAAAACTAGCAAACTTCATTCGTAGTCATCAAACAATTGCAATTCATCCTATTTTTCAGGAAGGGTCTATGTCAGAGCTTTGATTTAGCAAACTTCACATATTCAACCATCATATAGTCTTCTACAATTTCTAACACTCACACAATACTTGTGGTTATGAAGTTTTAATCAGACACAGAGAAAGATTGGGGCTTATAATGTTGCCCCCCAAATGCATTCACCTTTGGGTGATGTCAACAATAATAGTTCATGCTAACGTACATCCAATTGGATATATATTAGGATCACCCTAACGCAAAGTGCTTGCCAAAGGATAAAATGAAAAAGGGAAAGGTGAAGATCACCTTGACTCTTGCATAAAGTAAAAGACATAAAGTAAAAGATAGGCCCTTCGCAGAGGGAAGCAGAGGTTGTCATGCACTTTTAGGGTTGGATACACAAAATCTTAATGCGAAAGAATGTCACTTTATATTTCCCCTTGTATATGGACTTTATTATGAAGTCCGTCGCTTTTATTGCTTCCATAACAAGTTCGTACAAAGCTTATTTTCTCTGCACTAATAAGTCATGCATATTTAGAGAGCAATTTTTATTTCTTGCACCGATGACAAGTTACTTGAAGGATCTTACTCAATCCATAGGTAGGTATGGTGGACTCTCATGGCAAAAACTGGGTTTAAGGATAATTGGAAGCACAAGTAGTATCTCTACTTGGTGCTAGGAATTTTTGGCTAGCATGAAGGGGAAAGGCAAGCTCAACATGTTTGAATGATCCATGACAATATACTTTAACTGAGATGTGAGAAAACATAACCCATTACATTGTCTTCCTTGTCCAACATCAACTCTTTAGCATGTCATACTTAATGAGTGCTCACAATTATAAAAGATGTCTAGGATAGTATATTTATATGTGAAATCTCTCTTCCTTCAATATTCTTTCATGAATTGTTCAAATGACTAATACAATGCTTGCTAGCCGTCAATAAATTTACAACCTCTACTCCTTAGATGTGAAGTCATTACTCCACATGGGATAAGCAAATGAAACATATATAATTTCAGATTTATGTCAATCAACTCATTCAACAATTTACTCATAGGATATAAGTGAAGCACACGAGTAAATGACAAACTACTCCAACAAGATATAAGTGAATATCAATGAGTAGCAAAATAATTATGTAGCTATATGAAGACTCTCTCTATTAAAGAATTTCAGATCTTGGTATCTTATTCAAACAGCAAGCAAAAATAAAAATAAAATGACATTGCAAGGATAGCACAACTCATGTGAAGAAGCAAAAACGTAGGCTCAACCAATACTAACCAATATTTGTTGAAGAAGAAAGGTGGGATGCCTACCGGGGCATCCCCAAGCTTAGATGCTTGAGACTTCTTGAAATATTATCTTGGTGTGCCTTGGGCATCCCCAAGCTTGAAATTTATGTCTCCTTAATTCCTCTCATATCATGATTTCTCTTATTTTTATCAAAAGCTTCATTCACAACAAACTCAACAAGAACTCATGAGATAGGTTAGTATAAACCAATGCAAAACCTTATCATTTTCTACTGTAAAAAATCACTAAAATTATTATTCAGCATTTCATACTAAATTCCTCTGCATATTTAATACTCATATCATCAAATAGAATCATTAAACAAGCAAACATATGCAAACAATGCAAACATAACAGCAATCTGCCAAAACAGTATAGTCTGTAAAGAATGCAAGATTCATCATACATCCCCAACTCCAAAAATTATGAGCAAAATATTATGCTGTAGAAGATTTGTCATAGCTCAATATTCAAAAAGTTTCAACAATATACCATTCTCTGACTTTTCTAGGGAATTTTTGCAACAGCGGTAAACTTTCTGTTTTCAAACAGCAACATGTATGCTAGCAAAATAAGCATGGCAAAGGCTATACTTGACATTTTTATTGCAAATAAAGATGAAAAACATTATTATAAATAACAGAAAGCAAATAATAACAAAATAAAATGACGCTCCAAGCAAAACACATATCATGTGGTGAATAAAAATATAGCTCCAAGTAAAGTTACCGATGAACGAAGACGAAAGAGGGGATGCCTTCCGGGGCATTCCCAAGCTTAGGCTCTTGTTTGTCCTTGGATATTACCTTGGAGTGCCTTGGGAATCCCCAATCTTAGTTTCTTGCCACTCCTTATTCCTAGTCCATCGAATCATTACCCAAAACTTAAAAACTTCCTCCACACAAAGCTCAACAAAAAACTCATAAGCTCCGTTAGTATAAGAAAATAAATCACCACTTAGGTACTGTAATGAACTCATTCTTCATTCATATTGGTGTTAAATATACTGTATTCCAACTTCTCTATGGTTCATACCCTTACATACTAGCCATAGATTCATCAAAATAAGCAAACAACACAATGAAAACAGAATCTGTCAAAAACAGAATAGTCTGTAGTAATCTGTATCAAACGTATACTTCTGGAACTCAAAAAATTCTGAAATAAATTGATGGGCCTGAGGAATTTGTCTATTAATCATCTGCAAAAAGAATCAACCTAAAAGCATTCTCCAGTAACAAGTGGCAGCTAATCTCATGAGCGCAAAAGTTTCTGTTGTTTACCGCAAGATCACATAAACTTCACCCAAGTCTTCCCAAAGGCTCTACTTGGCACTTTATTGAAATAAAATCTATAAAACATGATTACTACAGTAGCATAATCATGTGTACACACAAAAACAGTAAGGATAAATATTTGGTTGTCTCCCAACAATCATTTTTCTTTAATGCCTTTCTAGATAGGCATGATGATGACAATGATGCTCACATAAAAGATAGGAATTGAAACATAAAGAGAGCATCATAAAGCATATGACTAGCACATTTAAGCCTAACCATATTCCTATGCATAGGGATTTTGTAAGCAAACAACTTATGGGAACAATAATCAACTGGCATAGGAAGGTAAAACAAGCATAGCTTCAAAAAATTTAACACATAGAGAGGAAACTTGATATTGTTGCAATTCCTACAAGCATATGTTCGTCCCTCATAATAATTTTCAGTAGCATCATGAATAAATTCAACAATATAACCAGCACCTAAAGCATTCCTTTCATGATCTACAAGCATAGAAAATTTACTACTCTCCACATAAGCAAATTTCTTCTCATGAATAATAGTAGGAGCAAACTCAACAAAATAATTATCATGTGAGGCATAATCCAATTGAAAACTAAAATCATGATGACAAGTTTCATGGTTATCATTATTCCTAATAGCATACAAGTCATCACAATAATCATCATAGATAGCAACTTTGTTCTCATAATCAATTGGAACCTCTTCCGAAATAGTGGAATCATCACTAAATAAAGTTGACACTCTTCCAAATCCACTTTCATGTTCATCACAATAAGATTCAACATCCTCCAAAATAGTGGGACCACTACTTCCTAAAGTTTACACTCTTCCAAACCCACTTTCATAAATATAATCATCATAAATTGGAGGCATGCTTTCATCATAATAAATATTCTCATCAAAACTTGGGGGACAAAATATATCATATTCATCAAACATAGCTTCCCCAAGCTTGTGGCTTTGCATATCATTAGCATCAGGGATATTCAAGGAATTCATACTAACAACATTGCAATCATGCTCTTCATTCAAATATTTAGTGTCAAACATTCTATAGATTTCTTCTTCTAGCACCTGAGCACAATTTTCCTTTACATCATACTCACGAAATATATTAAAAAGACGAAGCGGATGAGACAAACTTAACTCCATTTTCTTTGTAGTTTTCTAAACTAGTGATAAAACAAGAAACAAAAAGATTCGATTGCAAGATCTAAAGATATACCTTCAAGAACTCACCTCCCCGGCAATGGCGGCAGAAAAGAGCTTGATGTCTACTACACAACCTTCTTCTTTTAGACGTTGTTGGGCCTGCAAGTGCACAGGTTTGTAGGACAGTAGCAAATTTCCCTCATGTGGATGACCTAAGGTTTACCAATCCGTAGGAGGTGTAGGATGAAGATGGTCTCTCTCAAACAACCCTACAACCAAATAACAAAGAGCCTCTTGTGTCCCCAACACACCCAATACAATGGTAAATTGTATAGGTGCACTAGTTCAGTGAAGAGATGTTGATACAAGTGCAAAATAGATAGTAGATATAGGTTTTTGTAATCCGAAATTATAAAAACAGCAAGGTAACAAGTGATAAAAGTGAGCGTAAACAGTATTGCAATGGTAGGAAACAAGGCATAGGGTTCATACTTTCACTAGTGCAAGTTCTCTCAACAATAATAACATAGATAGATCATATAACAATCCCTCAACATGCAACAAAGAGTCACTCCAAAGCCACTAATAGCGGAGAACAAACGAAGAGATTATGGTAGGGTATGAAACCACCGCAAAGTTATCCTTTATGTTCTATCTATTCAAGAGTTCATAGTAAAATAACATAAAGCTATTCTTTCCGCTCCATCCATCATAGAGTTGATACTAGAATAACACCTTAAGGCACAAATCAACCAAAACCCTAATGTCACCTAGATACTCCATTGTCACCTCAAGTATCTATGGACATGATTATACGATATGCATAACACAATCTCCGATTCATCCAACCAACACAAAGTACTTCAAAGAGTGCCCCAAAGTTCCTACCGAAGAGTCAAGAAAATGTGTACCAACCCCTATGCATAGGTTCATGGGCGGAACCCGCAAGTTGGTCACCAAAACATACATCAAGTGGCACATGATATCCCATTGTCACCACAGATAATCACGGCAAGACATACATCAAGTGTTCTCAAATCAAAGACTCAATCCAGTAAGATAACTTCAAGAGGGAAACTCAATTCATCACAAGAGAGTAGAGGGGGGAAACATCATAAGATCCAACTATAATAGCAAAGCTCGGGATACATCAAGATCGTGCCATAGAGGGAACATGAGAGAGAGAGAGAGATAGAACACATAGCGACTGGTGCATACCCTTAGCCCCGAGGGTGAACTACTCCCTCCTCGTCATGGAGAGCGCCGGGATGATGAAGATGGCCACCGGTGATGGGTTCTCCCTCCGGCAGGGAGCCGGAACAGGCTGGCGAGAGGTTTTTGGTGGCTACAGAGGCTTGTGGCGGCGGAACTCCCGATCTATCTTGATATTCGATGTTTTTAGGGTATGTAGACTTATATAAGTGAAAGAAGTCGGTCGGGAGGTGCTCGAGGGGCCCACGAGACAGGGGGGCGCGCCCAGTGGGGGAGGGGGCGCCCTCCTATCTCGTGGCCTCCTCGAGGCTCTTCTGACGTGAACTCCAAGTTTCCTGGGTGATATTCTTCCTAAAAATCACGCTGCCGAAGGTTTCATTCCGTTTGGACTCCGTTTGATGTTCCTTTTCTTCGAAATACTGAAGCAGGCAATAAAACAACAATATGGGTTGGGCCTCCGGTTAATAGGTTAGTCCCAAAAGTAATATAAAAGTGTAAATAAAGCCCATAATCATTCAAAACAGATAATAAAATAGCATGAATGCTTCATAAATTATAGATACGTTGAAGATGTATCATATTGCAAGATTTGAATCCCCGCGTACTTCAAGGCGTTGAATGCCCATGTAGACTGTCATTCGAAGACCGTGCAACAGAGCCTCATACTCTGCTGCATTGTTGGAGTCTCTGTAAAGTATTTGGAGTACGTATTGGACTGTATCTCCGGTGGGGGACGTCAGGACGACACCAGCCCCTAGACCAGATAGTATTGTAGAGCTGTCAAAGTGCATGATCCAATTGGAGTACATGTCGTACTCTTTAGGGAGTTCAGCTTCTGTCCATTTGGCAATGAAGTCAGCCAGTACTTGCGACTTAATGGCCCGCTGTGGTTTGTATGTTATGTCGAACGGGAGGAGCTTGATAGCCCATTTTGCAATCCGGCCTGTGGAATCACGGTTATTTATTATGTCATCAAGTGGTACTTCGGAGGCCATCGTGATTGAACACTCTTGGAAGTAGTGTCGTAATTTCCGGGATGCCATGAAGACCGCGTATGCTATCTTTTGGTAATGTGGGTACCGTGACTTGCATGGAGTGAGGACGGTGGATACGTAGTATACCGGCTTTTGTAATGGGAATTAATGTCCATCTGTCTCTCGTTCGACAACGAGCACTGCACTTACAACCTGGTGCGTTGCAGCTGTGTATAGCAACATGGGCTCGCTGACATTTGGCGCTGCCAGAATTGGATTGGTGGCCAAGAGGGATTTTATTTCCTCCAGCCCTACCGTAGCCACATCCGTCCACTCGAAGTGTTCGGTGTGTCGAAGAAGGCGATAAAGAGGTACCGCTGTTTCTCCTAACAGGGAGATAAAGCGGCTTAGGGCAGCCACGCATCCTGTTAATTTCTGGATTGTCTTGAGGTATGTTGGGGTAGCCAACTGTGGTAGAGCTCGTAGCCGGATTTGCTTCAATTCCTCTATTGGAGACAATAAAGCCGAAGAGTTTTCCGGCTGGTACGCCGAAAATGCATTTTTTCGGGTTGAGCTTGATGTCATATGTTCAGTGATTGTCGAAAGTAAGCCTCAACTCGTATATTAATGATTCGACGTGTCTGGTTTTAATGACCACATCGTCTAACTAAGCCTCCACTCTTTTGCCAATTTGTGTTTCCAGGCATGTCTGAATCATGCGTTGATAGGTTGCACTGGCATTTTTGAGCCCGAAAGGTATGGTGTTAAAACAGAAGGGACCGTATGGAGTGATAAATGTCGTTGCGGCTTGATCGGACTCCGCCATCTTGATTTGGTGGTATCCGGAGTATGCGTCGAGGAAACACAATGAGTCATGTCCCGCGGTAGCGTCAATAATTTGATCGATGCGATGGAGTTGGAAGGGATCCTTAGGGCAAGCCTTATTAAGGTCTTTGAAATCGACACATAGGCGCCAGGCTTTGTCCTTCTTTGGTACCATCACTAGGTTTGCTAGCCAGTCCGGATGTTTCATCTCTCTGATGAATCCGGCTTCAAGTAGCTTGGCTAGCTCCTCTCCCATGGCTTGTCGCTTGGGTTCTGAAAAGCGCCGAAGAATCTGTTTGACCGGCTTGTATCCCTTTAGTATGTCTAGGCTATGTTCGGCCAGCCTGCGTGGGATACCTGGCATGTCTGAAGGATGCCAGGCGAAAATGTCCCAATTCTCGCGCAAGAACTCTTGTAGTGCAGCGTCTATTGTGGGGTTCAGCTGTGCCCAATTGATGTTGTTTTTGTAGGGTCCGTTGTGTGGACCTCGAATTTGACTCTTTCGTCTGCTGGTTTGAAAGAGGTGGACTTGGGTCGTTTGTGGAGTATCACGTTGTCCCAGTCCACTGTGGAGCGCAGCGCAGTTAACTCTTCAGCCGCGAGGGCTTCGGATAATGCCTCCAGGGCTAGTGCAGCAGTTTTATTTTCGGCACGGAGCGCTATGTCGGATCACTGGCCAGAGTGATGATCCCATTGGGCCCCGGCATCTTGAGCTTCATATACCCGTAATGGGGTATAGCTTGGAAGCTTGCGAATGCGTCTCGCCCCAAGAGGGCGTGATATCCACTACTAAATGGGGCCACTTGGAATGTGATTTCTTCGGACCTATAATTCTCTGGTGTGCCGAATACCACATCCAATGTGATTTTCCCTATGCATCGTGCCTCTCGACTAGGGATGATTCCCCTGAAGGTCGTGCTGCTTTGCTCAATGCAGCTCTTATCTATTTCCATCTTGTTAAGAGTTTCCTCATAGATGAGGTTTAATCCGTTGCCGCCGTCCATCAGCACTTTAGTAAGCCAGAATCCGTCCACTATTGGACTAAGGACCAAAGCGGCTCGTGCTCGGACTGCTCAGAATTGAGGTTCATCGCTGGCGTTGAAGGTTATGGCCGTGTCATTCCGCGGGTTTATTGCTGCAACTTGGCAGACATCGGCGAGGCTGCGGAGTGCTCGCTTGCGCCTGTTGTTTGAGGCAAAAGTCTCGAAGATGGTAAGTATTGTATTGTTATTCTCTGCGGGATGGTGCTCTGCGGTATTGTCGATGAGAAGGTCGTCCCCGCTCTTGGCCACCTGCCGGAGTATCCAACATGCTCTAAGGCTGTGTGTTGGTGTGATGTCCGGTGTGCAGTGAATTTTGCATGGCCTATTGAGCCATTCCTCCAGTACGGTTCCATGCCCTGTAGAGGGCTTTGGCTTCTTTGCAATTCTATTGGGTGACTTGCGAAAGAGCACCCTTTTAGTTCGGACGAGGGGTTCAGTTAGGGCCGGAGGATCACAGAATTTTGTTTGGGTCTTCCAAGCGGTTTCCATCGTGCAGTACTTCTATACTATGGCCGCCAGGTCGGCAAAGTGTACTATGTCACGGCGACTTATGGCATTGAGAATTCCCTTGTCCGTGCAATTTCTGTGAAAGAATGAGATTGCGTCTTCCTCGTGACAGTCCTTAACCTTGCTCATTACAAGGAGGAATCTGGCCCAGAGGTGGTGTACTGTCTCTTGGGGCTCTTGTCTGATATGGGAAAGATCGCTTGCATCTGGGTGGGTGGGTGAAATTAAGTCCATGTCCTGACCCAATCTGGAACCCAGTGGTGAAGGAGCTCCTGAGCATGGTAGCTCGGGCTCCAAGATATTGCCCAATATTTGTGGCCCGCTGTTCGATTCTAAGTTCGGAGCCTGGGCCATGTTCTCCCGTAAACGGGTATCCGGCTTAGAGAGATCGGGAATCCAGACATAGTTCATCCTCAAAACAGAGGAAGAATTGCCGTTTTGTTCCTCCACCACCGCTATCTGATGGGTGACCGGCGGATAGTTAATTTCCCTTAGGTCGGATTTAAGCTCGATCCGATCATAATCCGTTGAGACCCCCAGGATGGCGATGTGATCCAAGAGCTCGTTCAAGGAGGAGAGATCCATTGGATCCATCTGCTCGGTGAATTCCGGGCTGACACGGAGGTTGTTTTTGATGACCTGTGATGTAATCATTGGTGCGACGGCCGAACGGGCGGTAATGATGAAATCGCCTAGCTGGAGAGTTTGGCCTACAGCCAAGGATCATCCGTAGGTAATGTTATCCTTGATAATGAGGCGAGCCATCAAGCCTTATCGGGGACGTCACAGTGGAACTCTCAATGAAAGCACCAATGTCCGTGTCAAAACCGGCGGATCTCGGGTAGGGGGTCCCAAACTGTGCGTCTAAGGCTAATGGTAACAAGAGGCAGGGAACACGATGTTTTACCCAAGTTTGGCCCCTTTCGATGGAGGTAATACCCTACTTCCAGCTTGATTGATCTTGATGATATGAGTATTACAAGAGTTGATCTACCACGAGATCGTAGCGGCTAAACCCTAGAAGCTAGCCTATGATTATGATTGTCGTTGTCCGAGGGACTAAACCCTCCGGTTTATATAGACACCAGAGGGGACTAGGGTTACACAAAATCGGTTACAGAGAAGGAAATCTACATATCCGAATATCCAAGCTTGCCTTCCACGCAAAGGAGAGTCCCATCCCGACACGGGACGAAGTGTTCAATCTGGTATCTTCATAGCCCAACAGTCCGGCCAAGGTATATAGTCCAGCTATCCGAGGACCCCCTAATATATGAATCCCTCACTCACCATCCTAGATGCAGTACGCAGTGGCCTGGCAGGCCACCCGCTCTGTGTCTTCTTCCTTCTCTGATAGGGTGCCTTGACGCAGGTATACCTTGAATTCCTTGATAGAGCACCCCTCCCGAGGCTCAAGTGCGAGGAGGAGGAGAGCTCCTGAGGTCGGGCCACAGGCTGGGGCGCCTGAACTGGGTGCCACAGGCAACTCCTCCTGAGGCAGCACCGGTCTAACACGCTCACAGATGCCGACAGTCTGAGGAGTCGTTCCTCGGAGATGCCAGGCTCCTGGGAGAGCCGCCGGGACACGCTTTTGGCAATGTCGTCCGCCTCCTTGTTCATGTTGGGAGACACATGCTGCCATTCTATGCCCAAGAATTGTTTCTCAATTTTGTGTACATCTTTGAGGTATGCCTCCGTGTGCTCGTCTTTTGGCTTGTACTCCTTGTTCGAGAAGTTGACGAGGAGCTGGGAGTTGCCCCTGATGGTGAGGCGTCTGACCCCCAGAGCGGCCGTGGCCTTGAGTCCGATGATCAGGCCCTCGAACTCAGTGATGTTGTTGGAGAATTTCTCGTTGTGCAAACAGCGGAGTTGCACAGTGTAGTAGAGCTTGTCCTGGGTAGGTGAGATGACCACGGCTCCAGCCCCCGCGCCCTGGCGTGTAAATGCGCCATCCATTACACATCCAACCATTAGGTGCGTCATCTCCCGGCACGAGAGAGCACTCCCTACCTATTAGCTAGGTGCGTCAGTCCATTCAGCCACAAAATCAGCGAGGGCTGCACCCTTGATGACTCTGTTGGTGCTGAATTCCAGCTGGAACACCTGCAACTCAATATTCCATTTGGCGACCCTTCTAGTAGCGTTGGGGCTCCGGAGCACCCTCTCCAGGGGGTAGGCTGAGACAACCTTGATGGGGTGGCCTTGCAAGTAGTGACGCGGGTTCCTGGAGGCGACGAGGAGTGCGAGGAGGACCTTCTGTGGCATGGGGTAGCATGCCCTAACGTCCCACAACACCGTGCCGACGATGTAAACGGGATGCTTGACGAGGGAGGAAGCGTCTCCCCGGTCTTGCTCCTCCTGAGACGAAGAAGCCTCAGGAGCCTTGTCCTCTCATGGGGCTGCTGTTGCCTCAGGAGCGCCAACCTCAGGAACCCCATCGCCCGATGGGGTGGGTGAGTCCTCAGGAGCACCGTCCTAAAGCCGCAATGGCTTGGTCCGGTGCGGGGCGCCGCGCTCCACACCATTGGTCGTGTGCTATTTGCTGACCGCCACAAGGGCTGTGCTGGCTGAATGAGGCATGGCAGCCAGGTAAAGCACAAGGGGTTTGAGAGGGCGAGGCGCTACCATCACTGGCGGGATGGTGAGGTACTTCTTGAGATCTCGGAAAGCTGCGTCGGCCTCCCGAGTCCATTCAAACGGGCCCTTCTTTTTTGTCAGCATGAAGAATGGGAGGGCGCGCGTGCCTAGCTTGGAGATGAAGCGCCCAAGCGAGGTCACACATCCTTCTAGCTTCTGCATTTCCTTGAGGGTTTGCGGCGGGCTCATCCTTTCTATTGCTTTGATCTTTTCTGGATTGGCCTCGATCCCTCTGTGCGACACCAAGAACCCCAACAGCTTGCCAGACGGGATGTCGAACACACACATCTCTGCGTTGAGCCGTAACTTCAGCTTGCGCAAGCTAGCAAATGCCTCCTTCAAATCCTCAACAAGGGTCCTCGCCTCCCGGGATTTGACCACTATGTCGTCGACGTAAGCCTCTGCGTTCGTCCCGAGCTGGTGGCCCATAGCCATGTGCATCAGCTGCTGGAAGGTTGCTCCAGCATTGCCCAACCCGAACGTCATGCAGGTGTAGCAGCACACCCCACACGGGGTCAGAAAGTCGTCTTCTCTATGTCCTCCACTGCCATCTTGATCTAATGATAGCCTGACAAGGAGTCCGAGAAGCACAACAAATCGCACTCGACAGTGAAGTCGATGATCTGGTCGATGCGTGGAAGGGGGAACGGTCTTGAGGGCAAGCCTTGTTTAGGCTCGTGAAATCGACACACATGCGCTCCTTTCCGCCCTTGTTGGGGATGATAACCGGGTTTTCCAACCAATCTGGGTGCCGCACTTTCCGAATAACACTGGCTTCCTACAGCTTGTGAGTCTCTTGGATGATGAATGACTGCTTCTCCGGAGCTTGAAGCCGCGCCTTCTACTTCAAGGGGAACGCGTTGGGGTACACCATGAGGAGGTGCTCCATCACCCCACGCAGAATGATGACCAGGTCCATTGCTTCCAATGTGAATACGTCCTTGTTTGCACGGAGAAAGCCGACCAACGCCTCTTCCTGGTCCCGGGGTAGGCTGGCGCCTATGGTGAATGTAGCGCCTGACTCCTCGTCCTTGTTGATCGACACTTGCATTGTCTCGGCCCGATCTGGAGAGAACAATTGCTTGTTCTTTGCCGGCGTAGCCCCCTGGCCCTCTAGAGCGCTCCCCGCGCTTGGTCACGCGGCCACCGCGGCTTTGAAAGTGAGACTAAGGGCCGTGAGCGCATCCCCAGCGTCTCCCGCCACGGTGAGGACACTACTCCTTCTCGACATCTTCATGATGTTGTAGCAGGGATGAGTTGCCGCCATGAATTTTGTGAGGGTCGGGTACCCAAGGATGATGGTGTATGGGAGCCCAATGCGCGCGATGTCGAAGTCAATGAGCTCTATGTGGTAGTTGTCGCGCGTTATGAAGGTGACGGGTAGGCGAATCTGCCCCAGGGGGCAGGTGGAGCCGCCGACCACTCTAGAGAAAGGCTTGGTGGGGAGGAGCCAGACATGAGGCACATGGAGCAGGCCGAATGCTTCCACTAAGAGGACGTTGAGGCCAGCGCCGCCATCAATGAGGGTCCTGGTGACTGCTACATTGCAGATGGTGGGGGTGCAGAGCATGGGAACTACACCGGCACCGGCCGTTGTCTTGCGGTGATCCCTGGAGTCTAAGGTGACATCAGCGTTGGGCTCCGCCCAGCCCGGAGGCCCCCCCGGAGAGATTGGGAGGCCCCCCATCTGGCAGAAGAACTGCTTGACATGGCGGTCCGAGGCTGGCGCTTGTGACCCACCGAGGAGGGTTGCGACAGCGCGGGGTGCTGGCGCCGCGAAGCGCTCGATTAATTGGCCACACAGCTCTTCCCAGGAAGCCATCAAGGACTCCGGCAGATTGAGGAACCAAGTGCGTGGCATGTCTACGAGAGCCATAGGGAGCCAATTTGCCATGACCTTGTCGTCACCGCCGGCCTCCCTGATGGCCTCCGCATACATGTAGATGAACTCCGCGGGGTCAGCTGCGCCATCATATCATGGCGGCAACCGCGTCCTGAACTTCGGCGGCCATCACAACCGCCGCAAGGTGGGGGTGAAGGCCCGATGACCAGCGGCGCCCTCGAACGTGCCGGACTGCCCTCCGAGTGGGACGACGGCCTCCCTAGAAGCGAAATGGTGAGAGAGGTGGGAGGTGTAGCAGGCGATGAAGCAATCTTTCAACACACCCCTACCTGGCGCACCAAATTTCGGATTCAGGGCTCTGCTGACCAAAGAAAGTTTCCAACTCTAGGGCGTGTGCAAATAACACAACCTGTCCAGCGAGCCAACTCGCCGCTCTCATGGCCAAGCTCGATGAACATGAAAGGAAATGGACACAGCAGTTTACCCATGTTCGGTCCACCTTGCGGTGTAAAACCCTACTCCTGCTTTGTGGTGGATTAGCCTCGCGGGGGCTGAGGATTAACTAGTACAAGGAAGAACAACCTCGCAAGGTCTGCTCTCGGGGTGGATATGAGCTCAAGAGATTCGACCTCCTTCCTACGGTGGTGGTTAGTCTATACTTATAGTGGCCTCGGTCCCCCTTCCCCCAAAACTTAGGCAGGAAAGGATCCCACAGTAGCAATTTTTGAAGGAGGACAAGTAGTACATCTTATCCTAATGAAAGGTGGTCTTCGCCTCTAAAGCTTCTGGTCGGGACGTCTTGGTCGGCTCGGTGATGACATTCGTCCTGCCGTCCTGTCGGTCTTTGTAACATCCCAATTTGTCAATTTGGAATGTTATACATTAGATCATCATTGCATATCATATTTTATTGCATTTTGGCTTGATCATATTTGAGTTTTCTCATATTTTGAAAAGAGGATCGCTTGATTTTACTTATTTTCACTTAGAATATTTCTTTTATGAAAATAAAAGAGAGGGGATAAAATGACTTCCCCAAAATAAAGAAATATTGGAGATTCTATATTAAAATCAAATAAGAAATTTTATTCGGAGTTTATCGCTATTTTATTTGAATTAGGAAAAATATGCATTTTTCAAAATTGCATTAGAGGCCCAAATAAATGTTCACTTTGTCCCCTATATTTTTAGAGGACGGGGAAAATTAATTTCAGGATTTTTGGATTACGTTTAGTATTTCTTTTATTTGTTTTTCAGCGCCTGGAATTATTTAAAAAAAATGAAACCGACTTAACGGGCCGTGGGCGACCAGGACTCTGCGTCGCCTCAGGCCTTAAAAGACGCCCCCATCGACACCCGCAACACACCAGCTCACCTTGCCGCCACCTAACCCTAACCCTAGCCCGATCTGCTGGAGTCGCGCCGTCTCGCCGCCACCGCCCACCGCCGTCACCGACCCCGCCGCCACCCGTTGCCGCCATGCCGCCCGCGCCGTTGCCGCCTTCCGCCGGAGCCGCCGCCTCCCATGCTGGACTTTGTCGAGGTAGTCGAGGTAGCCGGTTTATTTTTAGAACCCATGGTTATTTTTTTGTTCTAGATTGGTTTTATTTTTTTCCTGGTTTAGTTATTTAGCGAATGCCCGTACGTACGTTCATTTTCACGAACGGTTTTCACTCGTTAGCCGCAGACAGCGAACGTTCATTCGTTAACCTGTTCATCAGTTTTTCCTTTTTCCAGTGTTTTTCCGCGATTATTTTCGATCGATATTTCTGGCCCGATTTTTGTTTTAGTTTATCTTTTCGTTCGTTTATCGGAATCAGGCGATTCAAGCGCCTAGATCTTCGTCTCAAATCCCTCTTTATGTTTAACTAACTTGAACAAGATTTTGCTACTGTAAAATTTGACTTAAGTCCAGATTAGTAAACGGAGCTTGTTTCTTTCGTAGTTTGAGTTTCGTTGCCTCGTTCGATTTGATTCTTTTTGCAAACCGGTGTTCTTAAGTTGAACTTTCTGGTTAGATATTATTTGAGTTTTGCTCGTGCTTCTAGTTGAGTGCTTATTGTATGCTTGTTTGTTTGTGATAGAGTACCCGCAGTGGAAGCATGCTACTATGAGTCTCTAGGTTTCACTGATCAACAGCCAGGCAAGTAACACTTTGATCATACCTCTTTACTACCCAGTTTTATTGCATTAGATCAGTCCTCAAATAATTGCATTGTTAGGATCTGATTAATATGTGGGTTTTGGGAAGTAGATGAGGTAGTACCTATTGTCATGTTTATTATCAAACCTTTGGGAGTTACTTCTACGTTGCTTATATTGCTATGCTATGCTCGTAGACGTGGTTTGGTTCAAGTGATTCATGACAGATGTGAGTATTGTTAATTAATGGTTGAATTAAGGTGTATACTTAAATACACATCTGGGTGGATTGCTTGAGGCACCTTAGAGTACCCAGTGGTTGTCAGGGCACCTGGAGAATCCAGTGTTGTCCTAGGATATCCCGGAGTACCCATGTGATCATCCTACGATCTACCACCCAGGCTCAAAGGGATAATAAGATTATTCATGCTAGAAACTTCCATGTGCATCCACAAGCCAATATGGGCTCTGGCATAGTTGAGTAAGTTGCGTAAAACTCTTGAAGATGTAGACTAGCAGATGTATTGGGTTGTAGGTGGTACTGTCTATCCAGAGTAGAGAGTCAATGCTTCAGAAAGACTGTGTCTCGAATCTCCGACCATGGATGTATTCGACTCTTGTGGGGAAAAGTGTGCAAACCTCTGCAGAGTGTATAAACTAATCATGGTTAGCCGTGTCCCCGGTTATGGACTTTTGAGTATCTAGTTGTTGGATTATCATGTTGATTTCATCACTCTAAATATAATTGATTGGGTTTAATGATGTTGCTTAATTGGGATTGAGTTGGAGGAACCTTCTCAATGTTTAACAACCACCATGATAGTTAAATAAAATTTATTCCTTTGTTGTAGGGATAAATTGGCTTTATGGAAAACTGTTACCATATAGCTTTCCACCAGCCATATATGCATGTAGTGATAACACTTATTCTGTTCATTACTCTCTGTGCTACATTGCTAGGATATTCCATGTGCTGCCCGTTTCGGGCTGCAACGTTCATGTTGCAGACTTCTCAGATGACGAGTAAGGTGCCATAGGTCGTTGTCTTTCACTCAGTGATGTCGTTGGAGTTGATGGACTCACTTTATCTTCCAAGCCTTCTGCTGTTATCAATTTTAGATGGCCTTAAGCCATATTTATTGTAATAAGTTCTCTTTTGAGACATTCGATGTAATAAGTGTGTGATTGCTACTCTGTTACAAATCCTCGAGTACTATGTGTGACAGCATTACTGAACCAGGAATGACACTAATGCACAGAGATTCGACTGTTTGAGGTCTGGTCGCTACAAGATGGTATCAGAGCACACGCTGAATGTATTACACGACCATGAAGCTAAAGCCCTAGATCACTACTCTCTTCTCATTTCTGACTCCTCTACCTTTTCTAGTCTTTCGGGTGGTGGATGCAAGGAACAAGTTCACACAACCGGATGAAGATACACCTTTTGGATGACACTTGAAGGAAGTCACTAGATACCTGAACAACGGAATACCTAGCTTCACCGGGACCTACATCGCCACTTTACCTGAAGAGGAGCGTTGGATGATTCGAGTTCAAGTTCCAGGAAGGACGTTCATACCAGTCACTGAGCCCATAGAGTTTTCCTTTGATGCACCAACCTGGAGTCTAGGAAAGAGCATGGCAGCCCACATCACCATGGGACGCATTGGAGAAGTTTACCACAAGGTTCTCAAGGATACTATCTACTAGATTTGTAGGCGCCGATATGAGCAATGTGAGATGATTAGCACCAGGAAGGATAGATCTATTGTAGCTTTCATCCAGGAGTTAAACCAGCACATTCGTCGATAGGAGAATGAGATGTGTGCAGGCATGATAGATCTGAAGAAGGCAATGACCAGGATTGTTGAGCTGGAGGAAGAACTCAAGTCTACACGTGATGGATATGAGGAGGAAATGACGATACTCGTGGAGAAGAATGATGACCTAACAAGGAAGCTAGGATTATTCATGGGAGATCCCACGCTAGGAGGAGAAGACGATGATTCCACCTATCAGGAGAACTACATCATCATTGGCGACACTAACTCGGACCCCGATGATAGCGATGATGACATTGTTGATGAAGCTGGAGCAGATATCATGGAGTCTTCCACCGATCAATTTTTCTGGACGACCACCATATCAGTAGTAGTATTCCCCCATATATATAGCGTAGTCCGACCACTTTGGTAATGATAGTTAGACAGATGTATGCCCCTGTTTGAATTGATTGGAGTGGTATTGTTTGTGTTTGTCTCATGTACATATGGGTAGTGTTTTCCCTCTAGACCTCATTCTATTCTATTTTCTCATCTTTTCTAAACCCTCAGATGCCTTAGAGACGCGACAATGGATTTGCTTTCCTACCGGAACTCACTCAGTTGATCCAGCAGCAGAATGCATTGATGCAGATACTAGTCCAGAATCAGAACCAGGGGAACAACAACAACAACAACAACAACAACAACCCGCCACCACCACCACCTGTTGATCACTTAGCCCGTTTCTTAAGGCTGAATCCGCCGGTATTCTCTAGTAGCACCGAGCCGATTGTTGCAGATGATTGGCTCCACAAGATTGGAAGGGAGTTGACCACTACAGGATGCACAGATGCGGAGAGAGTGCATTTTGCCGCACATCAGCTTGATGGATCCGCAGCATCATGGTGGGAGAATTTCACATCCACTTACCCCATCGACACTGTCACATGGAACCAGTTTCAGCAGGCTTTTCGCACTGCCCATGTTTCAGCAGGAGCTATGGCCATGAAGAAGCACGAGTTTCACAACTTGCGCCAGGGAGGACGCACAGTGGGCCAGTACATGGATGATTTTAGTAAGTTAGCATGTTATGCCCCACATGACGTTTCTACAGATGCATCCAAGCAGGAGAAGTTGCTGGAAGGACTGAATGAGCTGAGCATGCAGTTGATGGTGGCAACTTTCAACAACTACCAGGAGTTGGTAGATAGAGTTCTCATGATTGAAGGGAAGCAGCAGTAGATTGACAACCACAATAGGAAGTATGGATAAGGGAAGTACAATTCTGGAGCTCAACAGAGACCCCGTTTTACCCTAACTCAGGAGGACCCCTTCAACATAACCATGGAGGTCAAAATCACAATGGAGGAAGTTCACACAACCATAGTGGCCCCAAGAATGGGAATGGTAATGGAGGAACCAACGGCCAGAACCGTTCCAACGCAGCAACGCCCGCCAAGAAGGATCTAAGTTACATTACTTGTTTCAAGTGTGGGAAGAATGGACATTATGCCATGGAGTGTTCCGAAGCAAAGAATGGAAATGGCAATGGAAGCTCTGGGAAGAAGCCCAACCCTTTCAACAGGGCACAAGTGAACCATGTTAGTGTGGAGGAGGTTGAAGCGCAACCCGATGCCGTAATAGGTAAGTTTTTGGTTAAGTCATTTACTTCAATCATTCTTTTTGATACTGGTGCATCGCATTCATGCATATCAAGGGGATTTGTGGATAAGTTTAAACTGCCAACCCAATCCCTTAGGTCACCCATGTTAGTAACCTCACCAGGAGCAGAATATATGGCTAGTCTATGGTGTGATCGGTTACCATTAAGGATAGGTAACTACGTGTTTCCCTCAGACCTAATAGTATTGGAGTCGCAAGGACTGGATGTGATATTAGGCATGGATTGGTTATCGAAGTATGGAGGGAACATTGACTACGCCAGTAAGTCGATTTTTCTTACCAATCCAGAAGGAAGAAGGATTAAGTATGTATCCCGGCATGTGCCGAAGTGGACTCAAGTGAATTCCTTATCAGGAGTTGTACAGGAGGAAGTACCAGTGGTGAAGGATTTCCCCTATGTATTTCCAAAAGAGTTGCCAGGCATGCCACCGAATAGAGACATTGAGTTTTTGATTGAGCTTTTGCCAGGCACAGGGCCAATATCGAAGAGACCGTACAGGATGCCTGCAAAGGATTTGGATGAAATGAAGAAGAAGATTAAGGAGTTACTGGATAAAGGCTATATTTTCCCAAGTTCGTCACCTTGGGGATCACTAGTGCTTAAAGTAGAGAAGAAAGATGGATCATTAAGGATGGTTGTTGATTACCAAGGGTTGAATGAAGTAATGATCAAGAACAAGTACCCACTACCGATGATCAATGATCTGTTTGACCAGTTGCAAGGAGCTAAAGTATTTTCCAAGATCGATCTACGATCGGGATACCACCATCTGAAGATTCGCGAGCAGGATATACCTCAGACAAGTTTTACCATGAGGTACAGGCTATATGAGTATACCTTTATGTCATTTGGTCTGACTAACGCACCTGCCTATTTCATGAACATGATGAACAAGGTGTTTATCAAGTTTTTGGATAAGTTCGTTCTGGTGTTCATTGATGATATTCTGGTCTACTCGAAAAATGAAGAGGAGCATAAGGAGCATTTGCGTTTGGTACTTGGGAAGCTCAGAGAACATCAGTTATATGCCATGTTTAGCAAGTGTGAGTTCTGGTTGACGGAAGTTGGATTCCTTGGACATGTTATATCAGGAGAAGGAATAGCACTAGACCCCACCAAGGTCGTCACTGTGAAAAATTGGGAAGCACCCACATCAGTTGGAGAGATCCGGAGTTTTCTTGGACTCGCAGGATACTATCGGAGGTTCATTGAGAATTTCTCGAAGATTGCAAAGCCTATGACAGAGTTGTTAAAGAAATACACCAAGTTCAAATGGACTGAGGAATGTGAGGCCAGTTTTCAGGAGTTGAAGAAACGCTTGGTTACAGCTCCAGTGTTGATTCTGCTAGATCAACGCAAGGATTATCAAGTGTATTGCGACGCTTCCCGTCGAGGACTTGGAGCAGTGCTTATGCAGGAGGGAAGAGTTGTTTCGTATGCGTCATGACAGCTTAAACCCCATGAGTTGAATTATGCTACCCATGATTTGGAGTTAGCAACCGTAGTGCATGCGTTGAATACATGGAGACATTTTCTCATCGGAAACCACTATGAGGTGTACACGGATCACAAGAGTTTGAAGTATATCTTCACCCGGAAGGAGCTGAATCTCAGGCAGAGGAGATGGTTGGAGCTCATTAAGGATTATGATATGAGATTGCACTATCATCTCGGAAAGTCTAACATAGTAGTTGATGCGTTGGGTCGCAAGAGCCATGTTAACACACTCATGACCGGAGAGTTACCCAAGGAGTTAGCAGATGATCTTCGTGAGCTATGTTTGGAAATAGTTCTGAGAGGCTATGTAGCAGCATTAGAGATTCAGTCTACTTTCATGGATAAGATCAGGGAAGCTCAGAAGACGGACAAAGAGATTGCCGAGATAAAAGAGAGGATGAGCAAAGGAAAGGCTAAAGGATTTCGTGAGGATGAACATGATACCTTATGGTTTGAGGACCGCGTATATGTGCCCAATGTCCCAGAAATTAGGAAGTTGATTCTGCAAGAGGCCCATGATTCGCCATATTTGATTCACCCAAGGAATACCAAGATGTACCTGGATTTGAAGGACAGTTTCTTGTGGACCAGAATGAAGAAAGATATTGCGGAGTATGTAGCAGTTTGTGATGTATGTCAGAGAGTGAAGGCGGAGCATCAGAAGCCAGCAGGACTGCTATAGCCATTGCCTATACCCGAATGGAAGTGCGATAAGCTAGGCATGGACTTTATCACGGGATTGCCCAGGACTCGTTCAGGCTATGAATAAATATGGGTTGTAGTCGATCGTTTGACGAAGGTAGCTCATTTCATCCCAGTGAAGACCACTTACACCAGTGCTAAGTTGGCAAAAATGTACATGACCAGGATCGTATGTCTGCATGGAGTTCCGAGGACCATCGTATCAGATAGAGGAACCCAGTTTACTTTAAAGTTCTGGAATCAGTTGCATGAGACTTTGGGTACCAGGCTAGAGTTTAGTATAGCCTTTCATCCACAAACAAATGGACAGACCGAGAGAGTCAATCAGATTCTGGAGGACATGTTGAGAGCTTGTGCGCTAGATTATGGATCTAGTTGGGACGACAATTTGCCATATGCAGAGTTCTCTTACAACAACAGCTATCAAGCCAGTTTGAAGATGGCCCCTTTCGAAGCTTTGTACGGAAGGAGGTGCAGGACATCGTTGTTGTGGGATGAAGTTGGAGACCGCCAGTTGTTTGGACCATATTTGATTAAAGAGTCTGAAGAGAAGGTTAAGTTGGTTCGCGATAGACTCAAAGTAGCCCAGTCCAGGCAGAAGAGCTATGCAGATTCTAAATGCAAGGAGACAGTTTATGAAGTCGGAGACGGAGTTTATCTTCATGTGTCCCCACTTCGAGGAGTTAAGCGTTTTGGAGTTAAGGGAAAGTTAGCACCACGTTTTGTGGGACCATACAAAGTTTTGGAACGTATGGGAGAAGTTGCTTACAAGTTGGATTTGCCCGAAGGATTGTCAGGAGTTCACGATGTGTTCCACGTTTCCCAGTTGAAGAAGTGCCACACAGAGATGGCCGATATTCCTCTGAGAGACACAGTGCCTCTGGATGCGATTTAGTTGGATAGCGATTTGACCTACGAGGACAAACCATTGAAGATTCTTGAGTTTGCCAGTCGAGTCACACGCAGCAAGGTTATCAAGTTCTGCAAAGTTTAGTGGAGTCACCATACCGAGGATGAAGCCACCTGGGAATGAGAGGAAGATTTACGGAAGGACCACCCACACCTATTTCCTAGCCAATCCGAATATCGAGGGCGATATTCATCTTAAGGGGGGTAGGTTTGTAACATCCCAAATTTTCAATCTGGAATGTTATACATTAGATCATCATTGCATATCATATTTTATTGCATTTTGGCTTGATCTTAAAAATTCTACGCGACTCAAGGACCCACGGAGAGAGTTGGGGATTTCGTTATTTTCATATTTGAGTTTTCTCAAATTTTGAAAAGAGGATCATTTGATTTTAATTATTTTCTCTTCAAATATTTCTTTTATGAAAATAGAAGAGAGGGGATAAAATGACTTCCCCAAAATAAAGAAATATTGGAGATTTAAAATTAAAACCAAATAAGAAATTTTATTCGGAGTTTTATTGCTATTTTATTTGAATTAGGAAAAATATGCGTTTTTCCAAATTGCATTAGAGGCCCAAATAAATGTTCACTTTGTCCGCTATATTTTTAGAGGACAGGGAAATTTATATCAGGATTTTTGGAGTCTGTTTAGTATTTCTTTTATTTGTTTCTCTGCGCGCGGAATTATTTAAAAAAACAAAACTGACTTAACGGCCCGTGGGCGGCCCGGACTCCTCGTCGCCTCAGGCTTTAAAAGCCGCGCCCACCGACCACCGAAGCCCACCAGCCCACCCCGCCGCCACATAAATCTAACCCTACCCCGATCCGCCGCCGCCGCCTGATCCGCCGCCGCCGCCGCGCCGTCTCGCCGCCGCCGCCCGCCGCCATCGCCGACCCCTCCGCTACCCGTCGCCGCCCTGCCGCCCGTGTCGGTGTCAAAACCGGCGGATCTCGTGTAGGGGGTCCCGATCTGTGCGTCTTAGGCTGATGGTAACAGGAAGCAAGGGACACAATGTTACCCAGGTTCCGGCCCTCTCAACGGAGGTAAAACCCTACTTCCTGTTTAATTAATATTGAAGATATGAGTAGTACAAGAGTAGATCTACCACGAGATCGTATTGGCTAGACCCTAGGAGCTAGCCTATGATGGTATGATTGTAATTGTGATCGTCCTTCTAAGGACAATCCTCTCCGGTTTATATAGACACTGGAGAGGGCTAGGGTTTACATGGAGTCTGTTACAAGGAAGGAAATACAATATCCGGATCACCAAGCTTGTCTTCCATGCAAAGGACACGAGCCGAAGTTTTGAGTCTTGTATCTGCACGCTTCAATAGTCTGGACGATGTATATAGTCCGGATATCCGGATACCCCCTAATCCAGGACTCCCTCAGTAGCCCCTGAACCAGGCTTCAATGACGATGAGTCCGGCGCGCAGTCTTGTCTTCGGCATTGTAAGGCGGGTTCCTCCTTCCGAATACTCCAAGGTTATTATCGAACACGTAGACCATGTCTGGATTTACAAAATGAACTTCACATACCACCGCAGAGAGAATGATACCTCAGCTGACAACTTTTTTAGACAATGTGATACGTCATTACGGTCAGGTCATTACTCGAACTGTTTTCCTTCAACCAGCCGCAGTGCATATTGCGAGGCGGATTCCTTGGCATGTCTTGTCAAAGCAGAGATCGTGTTCCCTTATTACGGGATTCTCGTCAATACGGGTATGGGTAATCCAACTGCACCGCTAATCACGCCGAGTGGGAGGTGAGCGGGTTCCACCAGGCAAGTGGGGAGGCGCAAAAAGCTTTTACCATCTCTATAAAGAGACAAGGTTTCTTCCTCTTTACCCACGCCTTCTCCTTCTGCTAGATCACTCCCCTCTATTCGAGCCCTAACGCCCGAGCACTTTTTCTTTTCCATCGAAGAGACGTTTTCCAAAGATGTCCGGATCCGGAGCAGGAGGCAGATGGATGGCCTCTACCTTTCGGGAGAAGGATATTAAGAAGCTCCGCGAAGCTGGGTATCTGGCCAAGAAGATTGGACATCGTCTCCCACCGGCAGGACATGTTATCCCTATTCCGGAGCTTTACGAGAGAGTTGTCTTCATTCCCCATTTTGTTCACGGGCTCGGGTTTCCCCTCCACCCATTCGTCCGTGGAGTCATGTACTACTACGGGATTGACTTTCAAGATCTTTCCCCCAACTCCTTCCTCAATATCTCGACGTTCATCGTCGTGTGCGAGGCCTTTCTTCGGATCTTGCCTCACTTCGGCCTGTGGCTGAAGATTTTCAATGTGAATCCCAAGGTGGTTAGCGGTGAACACGCCGATTGCGGTGGCGCCATGGTGAGCAAGATGCCCAAGGTCGTTTGGCCGAAGGGCGCCTTCAACGACCCTGTCAAGGAGTGGCAGCAGCAGTGGTTCTATATGACCGAGCCATGCGGCAAAAAGTGGGCTGCAACTCCTGAATTCAGATCCGGAGCCCCACTGCGGCTCACGTCCTGGCCCAAGAAGGGCCCGAACTGGTCCTCGTCCGATGAGCTATCACTACTCCAGACGCGCATTCAGAGCATGGTCAACAAGGACGTCAAACTCGTCGACGTAGTCCAGGTGATGCTAGTCCGCCGTGTTCTCCATTGCCAGCGCCGAGCCTGCACTTTGTGGGAGTTCGACCCAACCGAGCACCAAACCCTTTCGGAGCTCTATGATTCCTCCCACGAGGATATATATAAGGTGCTATTTAAGTCCGGCAAATCGTGACCAGGCCCCGCCGAGGACCGCGGGTACCAATTATCCCAGTCTACAAGCCCGGTAAGTTACAGCCACACTCTGTCCATCCATGCTTTAGTTGGCATGTCACGAGGGAGACATTTTAATCGTGTTTCATGACTTCAGGGATGGATAAAGAAGATGGAGCGGACGCATTGTCCGGCTCTGCTGCCGGAGGAACCGGCCGGACCTCTTCTGACGAAAATGCTGGTCCCCATGCCTTATGAGGCACCAAAAAAGGAGGCCTCCAAGAAGGTCAAGAAGACCCGGAGTGGCCTCCGTCGCCGCGAGGCTTCGGATGCAAAATCCGAAGACTCCAACGATGCTCCCTCTTCCGAAGACGAAGAGGAGGAAGCAGAGGAGGACGAGCCTCACTCTAAAGGTGGGAAGAAGCGGGCGGCTTCCCCGTCCGTGGAGGCCGAATCGCTCAAAAGGGGGAGAGGTTCCCACCCAGAGGCATTCACCACGCCTGCCGACAACAACCCGGAGTGCAATCCCAGGGCCCAGCCCCTGGAAAAATCGTAATTGACCGAAATCGGAATGCGCCTATGCATCCAGGGCTGTCTGGGTACAGTAGTTTTAATTGTCGCAATATCTCGTATAGCCCGACAAGATCTTCTGTCGGACCGTCCTCGACGGAGGATTCGCTAAGCTCGGATGTTGTGGCGAGCGAGACGCCTCTGGAGGCCCCTTCCTCGAAGCCCAGGTGCGACACCGAGGTGTCGTCTCAAAGTGTCCAAGAGTAGGGGGGCGTGTCCCTGGGTCCGGACACATGGGAGCAGCGGCCCCACGACGTGTTGACGATCGGGGCGATCTCGAGTTCGGCGCTCAGCCGGATAAGGCCCCGGATACCTCTAAGGCTCTAGGATCGGGCGAGCGGCCACATTCGACGGGGGGAGACTTGCCTACTCTGCCGGTAACCTCTGTCCATGCATAGTTGCCAGGCAATCTATAGTTGAGGAACATCGGACCCTCATGGGTACGGTGGTTGGAAAGATTCAATCTATCGAAAGCGGGCTGAATGAGTCCTGTCTTGGCTTTATAAAGGCTTTTGAGGTATGGTTTCTAAGGAACCTTTGAAGAATCATCATGATATGAGTAGTAGCCCCTGATACACTGTCCGGTGAAAGAGAGAGCCGGGCAGGGGATCAAACCCTCTTTTGTAGTGGGAACCTTTGTGAATGATGTATACCCCTTTGTTTGAAAACAGGCGTCTGCGGAGAAGACGTCCGCTCATCAGGCGGAAGTGTCCGAACTGAAGCAGAGCCTGGAACGAGCCGAGGAAGAACTTGACCGTGTGAGGAAGCAATTAGAGGAGAAGCAAGGTATGTTTAAACATTGTCTTGCATTAGGCACGAATGAGTAATTGTGCCTATTGAAATGTATTTGTGTTGTACACCCTAGGAGTGAGTGCCGAATATGAGGCGCTGAAGAAGGCTGTGGATGATGCCAACGAGAAGGTTGCCGCCGGACAGGCGCTTCGTGAAAAACACGAGGCCAGGGTCATCACAGCTGAACGGGACCTCCAGGAGGCTGTGACGAAAAGCGAGAGCTTGGAGCAGAGTCTAGTAGGGAAAGAATCCAAACTTGCCCAAGCTCTCCAAGCTGCAGGAGATGCTCGGGAAGAAGCCCGAGGTGCTGTACGGGACATTCAGGAGGCCCGGAAAGTTGCGGCTGGTAAGGCCTGTTGTATTCGTGGCCATAATTACATGATAGTGGGGAGAACTCTAAGCGACAAGCTGAATTCTTTAACTTTACAGGGGTGTTTGTGGATCTGCCTCGCAGCATATCAGATGCCGCCCAATTCTACCGTACCCAGGAGAGGCAGTCTGCGGAGAGGAGCTTCTGGTCGCAGTATTTGACGCCGAACTATCCGGTGCCTTTTATCGATCAGCTGAAGCAGCTGGTCGAACTGCAGCAGGCGGCCGAACTAGCCATGAAGGACTTGGTTGTCCGGCTGTGGCCTGCGGAGCCAATTCGAAGCAGTTACTTCAGACTCATGAAGCGGATTGTGGGCGCCTGTCCTCGGCTTGACGCTATCAAGCGATCAGTCTGTATAGAAGGTGCGTGCATGGCGTTTGCCCGTGCAAAAGTGCATTGGGGCAAGCTTGATGCGGAGAAGCTGATGAATGAGGGGCCGTCGAAGGGTAAGGAGCACCGCAAGCCCGAACTGTACTATGAATGTGTACTGAAGGGGCCCGCCTTGCGGCGGATAAGTGCACCAAAGAAATTATGTTTCCCTAAGGGCATTCATACTGATATTTGTAATATGGGATAATGACGCTTTTATTATATATTGCCTGTTTTGTTTGAACATATGTTCTTCCTGTCTGGCTGTTTATTGTATGTAAATTCTGAGAGTTGCCCAGTCATCGGCTTCAGCCCCCAGGTAAAAAATACGGGGCTTTTCAGGATATATCTGAACACTATTTATCCCATGGTTGGGTCCTTTTAAGGAGGTGTTTCTCACCACGAACAAGGCAATCGGACTATAGGGCTTTATTATTCTCACTTAGCCATAGGAATTCGAGTATGGTCGGCGCAGCCCCTAGTGTTCGGAAGGCCGAACTAGGGGCTCTATTGGTGCCTGATCGGAAGACCGATCCATCGCAATCTGCATTTATAGTGGCGTTATGCGGAATAAATATTTAATGATTTTGCAACCTCTCGAACAGCTGACCAGCTCTCACTGCATCATGACAGTCAGTTTTCGGCTTTCTCTACTGAGGTGCTCATCCGGCAGAACCGGGACACAATCGCAGTAGTTCTCCCAGCGCTACCTTAGCCGACAGAACGGAACGTAAGGTACCAAAACAAGGGAGCCAGGCAAACCCAACCAATGACCCAAGACATGATTCGGAGCTGATGCATATAGTGCTATAAGTTCGGGGTGCCGAGCAACCGAGAAGGTGGTCGGACTTTATTGCCGTATTATGAAGCCCCTGGCACAACTGGGCGTAACGGAAGTGTGGCTGCCATTTTGTGGCAGAGAGGCGTCGATGCTAAGCGACGGCCGGTACGTGTTATTTAAGTCTATGCATTGTAGCAAGATAATATGGCTATGCATATGAGTGCGATTTATGATTATGAAAAGAGATGGTTTTTGGCGGAACCTGTGATGGCCCGACTGTAGGGGGCTGTTATTGGATCGAAAGTTTATCCGAAATGCCTTTTACCTACATGGTCCTGTCCTTGTGTGTCCGGGCCGATTCCACGCCGCCAGTCCTGTTCTTCATCAAAGTTAGTTTGTGAAAACAAATGCTTGGAGGTAGCCGAACGTCCTATTGTGGTTGGTATAAAGGTTCCTGATCGGACCCTGGTGACCCCATCCGCTATGCCGTGAACCAGCGCAGACTCCTCAATTGGTGTCCGGATAGTTGGCTGTCATATCAAAATTTGTGATAGGCATGCACGACTTGCTACTCCGGTAGCTGTATGATTTCCGCTCTAGGGGCGGGGTTCGGCCTTGTACGTAGGCATGAGTATATCACCAGCGTTGGCCTAATGGTTTACCACGTGGAATCTAGTCAACGTGGTTCATCCCGTTAGCATATGGTGGGTTACCGTATGAGGGGAATGCGCCGATGGCGTGGAATTTTTTGGTTATCTGAAATCAACCGTTAGAGCGGTGGGCCAATGAACTTGGCGTTTGCACCTGACATCATGTAGAAGGTGTTATTTGTGGTTTCATACCCGCGGGGGCTTTATGTGTTATGGAGCCCCGGACTACTAGGTCTAGGGGTATGGCAATTGAATTGCTGTGGTTGGTGTGACAGGGGGCGATCGGCCGTATTGTTGTGCTCTAGGGGGGGGGGGGTTTGGTGTCTCTTGACTAGACGCCTCCCTTCATTATATCTGGCACACGACCGGTCGCTTTGTTTTGAGGATCCGGCATTCTCTATTGGTATGCTTTGCCGCCCTTCTAGGAGTACGGTGGATTTCGCATGGTTGATCAAGTATGTGGCTCGGGCCAGATAGGCTTGAGCTGCTTTTTGTCCGTTGACCGTACTGGGAGTTACTAGGCTTAGCACCAGCTTCCTTGACTTGACGTTTATGACTGCTACGCCGAGGCTTTAGGATGCCTCGTCGTGTGTCCTTCTTACTGTCTTGGACCATAGTTATGTGTGGACATCGGGGTGTGTGCCTTGGGTTATCCTGCTCAGGTTGAGGTGGCCAGTTGTGCCGCGCGTACCCTGTGTCAGGGCGGTCGAGTCCGTATTTGTCGGTGGCCAGGATCTTGGTCCACCTATCCACGAGCAAATCTTGTTCAGCCTTAAGCTGTTCTTGCTTCCTTTGCAGGCTCTTTGCCGTGGCCATGAGCCGTCGCTTAAAGTGAACTTGTTCCACTGGATCTTCAGGCACACCGAATTCGTCATTGCCGAGTCTTACCTCATCTTTGGAGGGGGGTGTATAGTTGTCTCTCTCTGACTATCCCATCGTGACCGGTCCGGCCTGCTTGAAGGTAGGCTGATCGGGGTTGTATTCCTCTTCGGCACCATCCAAATTGCTTTCATCTCCGGGGCCAGTATTGCTGTGGCGGGGCTTGGAGTGGCGCCGATGGCGCCCATGCTTTGCTTTTCTCCCTGAGGGGTTATCCTCCATTGCCTCGTTGCCGTTGGTTTTCTTCGGAGTGTCCACTATATATATATCGTATGAAGAGGTGGTTGTCCACCGCCCTATGAGCGGTGGCTCCTGTACTTCTCCTGCATCGTCGTCCATACCGTCGAAGTCTTCGGAGTCGAAGTCAAGCACGACGGTTAAATCATAGACCGTGGCAATGAAGTGGGTGGTGGGTGGTCAGCGAATTCCTTCGTTGCCTACTTCGCACTCAAGCCAGACATAGTTCGGCTCTGAGCCTCCTGCCAAAGAGAGAGACTTTAATGAGTTCAGCATGTCGCCAAAGGGCGAGTGCTGGAAGATATCCACAGCGGTAAACTCCTTTACCGGAGCCCAACCTGGCTCGACTGGCTCGAGGGTGTGCGCACCGGAACCAACAACCGGATACGAGTCCGGGGGTCTGGAGTTACAGGATTCCTCAAAAGTGAGGCCTGTGTTCGTCTCTGCCGCTGATGAGCGTGCAACTTGCGGGGCGGGGTTCTAACACCCGTCCTTGGGCCACGCAGTCTGCTCCAGATTTAGGTCCGGGGCCACTGCAGGGGTGATATCATGAGCATTGTCCGACAGCAGGTCTAGGCCTTGCTCGTCGTGACTATTCGGTGCTCCTGACACAGGCCCGAATCCGTCGAAGATCAAGTCTCTGTGAATATCCATCATGTAGTTCAAGTTTTCGTACCTGACCTAGCGGCCAGGGGCGTAGCTGTCGATCTGCTCTAGATGACCAAGCGAATTGGCCCGTAGTGCGAAGCCGCCGAACACAAAGATCTGTCCGGGGAGAAAAGTCTCACCCTGGACCGTGTTGTTGGCGATTAGAGACGCCATCAGGCTGCAAAGCGACGACACATAGGAACTCTCAATGAAAGCACCAATGTCGGTGTCAAAACCGACGGATCTCGGGTAGGGGGTCCCGATCTGTGCGTCTTAGGCTGATGGTAACAGGAAGCAAGGGACACAATGTTTACCCAGGTTCGGGCCCTCTCGACGGAGGTAAAACCCTACTTCCTGCTTGATTAATATTGAAGATATGAGTAGTACAAGAGTAGATCTACCACGAGATCGTAGAGGCTAAACCCTAGGAGCTATGCTATGATGGTATGATTGTAATTGTGATCGACCTTCTAAGGACCAGCCTCTCCGGTTTATATAGACACCGAAGAGGGCTAGGGTTTACATGGAGTCGATTATTAGGAAGGAAATACAATATCCGGATTGCCAAGCTTGTCCTCCACGCATAGGAGAGTCCCATCCGGACACGGGCCGAAGTCTTGAGTCTTGTATCTTCACGCTTCAATAGTACGGACGATGTGTATAGTCCGGCTATCCGGATATCCCCTAATCCAGGACTCGCTCAGCCCGCGCCGCCGCCGCCTTCCGCCGGAGCTGCCGCGCCCTGGCCGGACTTCGTCGAGGTAGCCGCCGCCGCCACGGCCGGTTTTCGTAAGAAAACCGTTCGGTTTTTTAGAACCTGCGGTTATTTTTTTGTTCTAGATCAGTTTTTTTCTCCTGGTTTAGTTATTTAGCGAACGCCCGTTCGTACATTCGTTTTAAAGAATGGATTTCACTCATTAGCCGCAGACAGTGAATGTTCGTTCATTAGCCTGTTCGTTAGTTTTTCTTTTTTCCAGGGTATTTCCACGATTATTTTCGATCGTGATTTCTGCCCTGATTTTCCTTTTAGTTTATCTTTTCGCTTGTTTATCGGAATTAGGCGATTTAAGCTCCTAGATCTTCGTCTCTAAGCCCTCTTTGTGTTTAACCAACTTGAACAAGATTTTTCTACTGTAAAATTTGACTTATGTACAGATTAGTAAACGGAGCTTTTTTCTTTCGCAGTTTGAGTTTCGTTGCTTCGTTTGATTTGATTCTTGTTGCAAACTGGAGTTCTTAAGTTAAACTTTCTGGTTAGATCTTATTTGATTTTTACCCGTGCTTCTAGTTGAGTGCTTATTGTATGCTTGTTTGTTTGCGATAGAGCACCCGAAGTGCGAAGCGTGCTACTACGAGTCTCTAGGTTTCACGGATCAACAGCAAGGCAAGTAACACTTTGATCATACCTCTTTACTACCCAGTTTTATTGCATTAGATCAATCCTCAAACAATTGCATGGTTAGGATCTGATTAATATGTTGGTTTTGGGAAGTAGATGAGGTAGTACCTATTGTCCTGTTTATTATCAAACCTTTCCGAGTTACTTCTATGTTGCTTATATTGCTATGCGATGCTCGTAGACGTGGTTTGCTTCGAGTGATTCATGACAGATGTGAGTATTGTTAATTAATGGTTGAATTCAGGTGGCCACTTAAATACACATCTGGGTGGATTGCTTGTGGCACCCTAGAGTACCTAGTGGTTGTCAAAGCACCTGGAGAACCCAGTGTTGTCCTAGGATATCTCGGAGTACCCATGTGATCATCCTACGGTCCGGCACCCAGGCTCAAAGGGATCATAAGATTATTCATGCTAGAAACTTCCGTGTGCATCCACAAGCCAATATGGGCTCTGGCATAGTTGAGTAAGTTACGTGAAGCTCTTGAAGAGGTAGACTAGCAGATGTAGGGGGTTGTAGGTGGTACTGTTTGTCCAGAGTAGAGAGTTAATGCTTCAGAAAGACTGTGTCTCGAATCTCCGACCATGGATGTATTCTAGTCTTGTGGGGAAAAGTGCGCAAACCTCTGCAGAGTGTATAAACTAATCATGGTTATCCGTGTCCCCGGTTATGGACTTTTGAGTATCTAGTTCTTGGATTATTATGTTGATCTCATCACTCTAAATATAATTGATCGAATTTAATGGTGATGCTTAATTGGGATTGAGTTGGAGGAGCCTTCTCAATGTTTAACAACCACCATGATAGTTAAATAAAATTTATTCCTTTGTTGTAGGAAAAAATTGGCTTTATGCAAAACTCTTAACCATAGAGCTTTCCACTAGCCATATATGCATGTAGTGATAACATTTATTCTGTTCATTACTCTATGTGTTACATTTTTAGCATATTCCATGTGCTGACCCGTTTCGGGCTGCAACGTTCATGTTGCAAACTTTCAAGACGATGAGTAAGGTGCCATATGTCGTTGTCTTTCACTCAGTGATGCCGTTGGAGTTGATGGACTCACTTTATCTTCCAAGCCTTCTGCTGTTATCAGATTTAGATGGCCTTAAGCCATATTTATTGTAATAAGTTCTCTTTTGAGACATTCGATGTAATAAGTGTGTGATTGCTACTCTGTTATAAATCCTCGAGTACTGTGCATGTCAGCATTACCAATCCAGGGATGACACTGATGCATAGAGATCAGACTGTTTGAGGTCTGGTCGCTATAGTCTTGGTCTTGTTGCATGTAAACGGTAACATTTGCTTGATTCCTCGGCACTATGCGCCTATGTTTGCCTCCTTACCACCAAAGAGGAAACCTACCACTCTGCGCCCGCTGGCGCACACCTGGCCTTGGTTGCCATGGCTGGCGTCACCTCCACCTCATGAGGTGAGCGCTAGCAGGAATCTCCGCTCCTTAGCAGGCCACCTGGGGAGGCCGCTCCTTCCGGAGGTCTTGGTGCCATCCGCCACACAAGGCTTGGCCCCTCGCGAGGGTCTAGTCTTATCGATGCTGAAGATGGGTCGTACTGGGCAATCGATGGAGCCACGTCGTGGGCCACAGGAAGGCAAGCCTGGGTACCCTAGTTCCCAGAACGGGGGCCACACCATACTTTCTCTACTTGGATCATATGCACATGTGATTGGAACTCTAGCAAGCATCCGCAACTACTAAAGATCATTAAGGTCATGAAATCCAACTGATGCTCTGTCTTCTGAACACAAAGTATAAATCATGTACTATCCCAATGTCATCCAAGCAATTGGTTCATACTTTTTAACGCACTTCACCATTTTGACTTTCATGCAATACATGAGCGCAAGCCACGGGTATAGCACTATGGGTGGAATAGAATACGGGTAGGGGTAAACATATAGAAGACTAAAAAGTAAGAGAAAGTCTCACATCAATGCGGCTAACCGACGGGTATGGAGATGCCTATCAATTGATATCAACGTGAGGACTAGGGATTGCCATGCAACGAATGCACTTAGAGCTATTAGTGTATGAAAGCTCAATATGAAACTAAGTGGGTATGCATCAAACTCTACTATGAAAAAATCCCACTAGTATATGAAAGTGACAACATAGGAGACTCTCTATGTGAAAAACATGCTGCTACTTTGAAGCACAAGTGTGGAGTTAGCATGCCCCTTCTTCTTCTTCTTCTGTTTTTTCTATTTTTTCCTTTTTTTTGGAGTCTCATCCCGACTTGTGGGGGCAATGCTCTAAAAATTAATAATGATGATAATTACACTTCTATTTACTTATAAATTAAAAAAATAATACAACTCGATACCTATAATAAAGTATGACTCTATATGAATGCCTCTGGCAGTGCTAGGATGTCAAATGATCTAGCGTAACATGTATAAAAATGATGAATGATGGCTGAGCCACAAATGCTATATCAGCTATATGATCATGCAAAGCAATATGACAATGAATGCTCAAGTTAAACGAGAGCGGTGGAAGTTGCATATCAATATAACTCGGAATGGCTATGGAAAGGCCATAATAGGTAGGTATGGTAGCTTTTTTGAGGAAGATACAATAAGGCTTATGTGTGATAGAGCGTATCATATCACGGGGTTTGGATGCACCGACGAAGTTTGCACCACGTCTCGAGGTGAGAAAGGGCAATGCATAGTACCATAGAGGTAGCAAATTTCAGAAAGGTAAGAGTGCCTATAATCCATGGACCCACATTAGTCATAAATAACTCTTATACTTATTGCAGAAGTTTATTATCCCTCGAAGCAAAGTAATACTACGCATGCTCCTAGGGGGGAGGTTGGTAGGAGTTAACCATCACGCGCCCCCGACCTTCACACAAAGATAGACAATTAAGGATAAAGTGTACTCCAACTTCCCGGCATAATGAGAGACTATACCTACATGCTTCGGGAATCACAAACCTTAACACCAACATTATCATCTCTATATCGCAAAACTATTGCAAAACTATTGCAAAACTATTGCAAGGAATCAAACCTATCATATTCAGTGATCCGCAATTTTTATTTAGGATTTTATGACTAACCATGCAATTGACCAATTCCATTTGTCTGTCTGAATAGATATAAGTGAAGCTTGAGAGTTTAATTCTTTGTACAAAAGACCATGCTCTAACAAATATAAGTGACGCAAAAGGGCATTCCACGAACATCGGTTTTCTATGTGAAGAGAAACAGGCAATCCAAACTTCAAATGATATAAGGGAAGCGCATGAAGCATTCTATAAAGCCATACTCAAAAGATATAAGTGAAGTGCAATGCGCATTATATAAATCAACCATGGACTATCTCATACGATCATAAAAATTCTGGAAACTTATGACAACATAAAAATTTGTATAGCAATATTGCACAAAAAGTTCCAGAAACATTTGATGTTCCAGTAAGAAACAAAAATTCACATGCTATAGCAAAGTTTCTGTTTTTACAACGCACATACCAACAAGCAATGTAATCATCCTAAAGCCAAATCTTGGCACACAATTTTTTTAATACAATTGATTTGTACAAGGGGATAATTATTTTTGCTGAAAAGTTTCTATAATTAAGATTCGCAAAGTTTCCATGGGCATGAACAAGGTTCAAGGCTAGCTCCCACTTTGAAAATGCTCGTCCCTCTCACTTTCACTTTTCCTTTTGTGAAGTTTTAAGTACCCCTCTATATTTTTCTGTTTTTGAAGTTTATAAAAGCACTCAACAAAATAATATGACTCTCTGAAACTTCCGGGTTGTCTCCCTGGTAGCGCTTTCTTTAAAGCCATTAAGCTAGGAATAAAGTGCTCAAGTAATGGTTCCACCTGGATCCCAAGGTATATCAAAGCCAATTTTAATTAACAATGATTTGTAAAATTAGCAGTGAGCAAAAAGCAACATAAATCATGAAGTGACACATCTAACTCTCTTCCTACGCATCGGCATGTCATAAAAGAACAATTCATGCACATCAAGTAAAGGCCAATACATAGCATAAGTAGTTTCTTGCAATTTTATCGTGTTGGAAACATAAAGAGATGGAGATGTAGTTCCTCTCTCACAATAATTGTAACTAGGATCAGCAAGCACATGCATATTATATTAATCAAAATCATCATGTGAAACGGTAAAAGGAAACACATCAATGTAATCCTTAATAAGAGAAAACTTCTCCAACATAAGGCAGTTTGGAGAATTCAAAAACATAATAGGACTATCATGTGTGGGTGCAATAGCAACAATTTCATTCTTAACATAAGGAACTATCACAAGTTCATCTCCATAAGCATAGTACATGTTGGCATCTTGGCCGCAAGCATAGCAAGCATCATCAAAAAGGGATATTTCAAATGAATCAATGGTATCATAACAATTATCATAGGATTCATCCTTTACTAAGAACAAAGAGAAATTAAAAAATGTATGAGTTGAAGAGTTACTCTCATCAGAAGGTGGGGACGGGTAGCTAATCAGTTCTTCCTCCCTTTGTTATTTGCTCTACTAGTCATCTTTTTCATTCAATTAGCTCATAATGTCATCAATTTCTTCTTCCGTAACTCCTGCAAAATATTAGTCTCTTCTTGGACAGTAGAGGAGTCCTCAACATATGGTCTAACATAGGAATTAGAAGCATAATTATCATAGCAATATTATAGTATGGCAAAATTTTCAGATTTGTAAAGAGTAGCATCATACTTTTCAATGAAAGAAGAAATTTCATAAGCACCCTTAAAAGCAACAAATTCTTCAATTTGTTGAATAACATAGTAATTATAAACACCCTTAGAATACAAAGATACGATTCCATTATCACTAAACTCAAATTGGTAATGAAGGTGTTTCTTAGGGTCTTCAGAATAACAACTAAAATCATAAAATTCACATAAATTCCAAGCATAGCATTGCATAGTATTAATTTGATGCCATAAAAGTCTACCTTTTGAGATAAGGGGTGTCACACATTACAAGCATGCTTATCTAATGATTTTCCCTCAACTAAGCTATTTGGGGTTTCAACATGAGCAAATAGGGCTCAAAGATGATCCAAGTAAAAAGCTTCAGTAGTGTGATAGATTTTGGGTGGTTCTTCAACCATTGATTTAGTAGGTACACCTAATTTTTTTGGTATTTTATGTTTCCTACCCATAACTAAAAATAGAAAACAAGAGCACAAAATAAAAACTACTCAGTGATAAAGAAAAGAAGCACAAACGAGAATATTCACCCCACGCTATTGCTCCCCAGCAACGGCACATGAAAAAGGTTTTGTTAACCACAAGTACAGGGGTCGTTTGTATCCTTCTTCGATAAATAAGAGTCTCAAACCCAACGAGGAGCTAAAGGTAGAACAAATATTCCTTCGAGTTCTATCGACCACTAATACAACTCTATGCGCACTTGACGTTTGCTTTACCTAAAACAAGTATGAAACTATTTTGCAAGAATAAAACTACGAGTACTTTGCGAGAATAAAACTATGAATAAATTGCAAAGTAATAAAAGTGGATAGCTTTTGTCAATAAGAAAGCCATTTGTCCCGAGGGAATCGATAACAAGTACCAGTAATCATTCTAGTAATTCTGTATGAGGGAGAGGCATGAGCTAACATACTTCCTCTACTTGGATCATCTATACTTACGACTGGAACTCTAGCAAGCATCCCCAACTATTATAGATCATTAAGGTCATGAAACCCAACCATAGCATTAAGTATCAAGTCCTCTTTATCCCATACGCAACAACCCACCTACTCGGGTTTAAGCTTCTGTCACTCTCGCAACCCACCATAAGATAATCATGAACGTATTGCGACACCCTACAGTAGGGATCCCTCACGTTTGCGCGAGACGGAGGGCACCGTAGGACAAAACCATAAATAAAATATACAACATACCAACCAAGATCACCATTAACCCACAGGACAAAACGGATCTACTCAAACAACATAGGATAGCCAAATATCATTGGGAAATATTATATGGACTTGAGCACCATGTTTAAGTATAGATTACAGTGGGGGGAAGATAGGTTGCACCGCTGCATAGAGGGGGAGAGAGTTGGTGTTGACGGTAGCAAGATTGTTGATGTAGATCGCCCTCATGATCCTTGCCCCGGTGGCACTCCGGCGGCACCGGGAGAGAGGGGGAGAGAGCCCCCCTCCTTCTTCTTCTTCCTTGGCCTCCCCCCTACATGAGAGGAGGGTTCCCCCTCTTGTCCATGTCCTCACAGGTGTCGGAGGGGTGGGAGCCCCTTCGAGATTGGATCTCCCTCTCTGTTCTCTTCTGTTTCGCATTCCACAGATCTGGCCCTTCACGGTTTCTTAAATTCTCAGAGATCCGTAACTCAAATTGGGCTGAAATTTTTACATGATTTTTTTCCATAAGTTTTCTTTCTTGTGCCAGAAGAAGGGCCCCAACGGACTTAAGGGAGGGCATAAGACACCTGGGTGTGCTAGGGGGTGCCCGACGCACCCTGGTGGGCTGTGGTCATTGTGGGCCCCCGTTTGCGTTGATTCCAAGTCCCAAAAATCACATATACTACAAAATAATTCTCCGTAAATTTTTATGGCGTTTGGACTTTGTTTGAAATGGATTTTCTACGAAACAAAAAAGATGCAACAAACAGGAACGGGTACTGGGCACTGGATCCATATGTTATTCCAAATAAATCATATAAAATGTTGCCAAAATTATGTAAAAGTTGAATAATATTGGCATAGAACAGTAAAAAATTATAGATACGACGAAAACGTATCAACATCCTAAAGCTCAATTCATGCTTGTCCTCTAGTAGGTAAATGACAAAAAAGGTAATCTTTGATGTGGAATGCTACCTAGCCTAATCTTGATCATATGTCTAATCATGGCATGAATATTAAGACATGAGTGATTCACAGCAATAGTCTATAATTTGACATAAAGACATCAATACTTGGGCATCCCAACAAACAATCTTGTCTTTCAAAATATTAAATGCTAAAGAATGTTATCCCTTCAAAATCATATAGCCTTGTCATGCTATGTCTTCCTAACACAAAGTATAAATCATTTACTATCCCGATATCGTCCAAGCAATTGGTTCATACTTTTTAATGCGCTTCAACATTTTCACTCTCACGCAATACATGAGCGCAAGCCATGGATATAGCACTATGGGTGGAATAGAATACAATGATAGGGGTAAACATAGAGAAGACAAAATAGTAAGAAAGTCTCACATCAACTCGCCTACCTGACGGGATATGGAGATGCCCATCAATTGATATCAATGTGAGGATTAGGGATTGCCATGCAATGAATGCACTAAGAGCTATAAGTGTATGAAAGCTCAATATGAAACTAAGTCGTTATGCATCAAACTCTACTATGAAAAAATCCCACTAGGATATGAAAGTGACAACATAGAAGACTCTCTATATGAAAACCATGGTGCTACTTTGAAGCACATGTGTGGAATTAGCATGCCCCTTCTTCTTCTTCTTTTATTTATTATTTTCCTTTTTTCTCTTTTTTCTGTTTTTCATTCCTTTTAGTCCAGAGTCTCATATCGAATTGTGGGGGATCATAGTCTCCATCATCCTTTCCTCATTGGGGCAATGCTATAAAATGAATAATGATGATCATCACACTTCTGTTACTTATAAGTCAAAAGAAATAAAAATTACAATTCGATACGTATAATAAAGTATAACTCTATATGAATGCCTCTCGCAGTGCCAAGATGTGCAATGATCTAGCATAACATGTATAAAAATGATGAACTGTGGTTGAGCCACAAATGCTATGTCAGCTATATGATCATGGAAAGCAATATGACAATGAATGCTCAAGTCAAAAGGAAGCGGTGCAAGTTGCATGGCCATATATCTCAGAATGGGTATGGAAAGGACATAATAGGTAGGTATGGTGGTTGTTTTGAGGAACAATAAGGCTTATGTGTGATAGAGTGTATCATATCATGGGTATGCACCGGCGAAGTTTGCACCACGTCTCGAGGTGAGAAAGGGCAACGCACGATACCGTAGAAGCTAGCAAATTGTGGAAAGGTAAGCGTGCGTATAATCCATGGACCCACCTTAGTCATAAAGAACTCATATACTTATTGCAAAAGTTTATTAGCCCTTGAAGCAATGTAATACTACGCATGATCCTAGGGGGAGGTTGGTAGGAGTTAACTTTCGCACGCCCCCGACCTTCACACCAAAATAGACAATCAACGATAAATTGTGCTCCAACTTCCTAGCATAACGAGAGACTATACTTGTATGCTTCAGGAATCACAAACCATAACACCAATATCTAACTAAACACGATCATCCACTAGTGCCTCCCACATATTATCATCTCTATATCGCAAAACTATTGCAAGGAATCAAACATATAATATTCAATGATCCGCAAGTTTTATGTAGGATTTTATGTCAGGACCCCGATCCTAAGTCAAACCGATCTAGCATGTAACCCATCATATCACTTTGCGGCCTCACGCACGGTATTCCCACGGGTGCCACCTTACCTGGCCTGGGACCGTTGCGCCTTTTGGATCACGTATATGATTGTGTCGCTAGCATCCATATGGCAGAGAACCCGGGCTGACATGGCTAGTCATGAACCCAAAGTGGCACTAACTTACAGGGATAGGCATACATGACCCAGCAACGAATGTGTAGGTCTTCAGCGAGGGAATCCAGGCTGTAGCAGCTAGGCTAGCAGGACTCCGGAGAATCCGGGCTGTAGCAGGCTAATAGGACTCCTGTAGACACCATGTGACATTTCACCGAAGGGATAGACACAGGAACAAAGAAGGACACATGCCGGCCAGCCTAAGTGTTCTGGAGCAGTAGAAAGCTACCAGGGCTCAGTGGAAGCACTAGGACACAATTCCCAGTAAGAGAGGCTACTAAGGATAAACAACTAGATAGTCAGATCCCACACATAGCAATACACATTACACGTATGCATAACATGCAAGTATGTGTTGTACAACATGGCATCACAACATAACTCAACAACTCATATAGATAAGGGCTCAGAAGAGCCATCATAGCATTTATTACAAACAGGGGTCACATGACCCAACAATCAGAGCATACAAGCAACAAGTGGAAGCATTACATGTCTAAGTATAGACATCTACAAATGAAAAAGGCTGAAGAGCCTGAGTATCTACAATATCCGATCAAGATCGTAGCCGAGGTACAAGCTACTTGTCGAAGTCCATGAGAACACTAGTAAGACCGAAGTCTCCGCTGCAAAACCATAAATAAACAACGTGAGTACAAAGGTACTCTACAAGACTTACATCAGATCCTACCATACATGCATTTGTATCAAGAGGGTAATGTGGGGTTTAGTTGCAGCAAGCTAGCTTTGACTCAGTGGCTATCTTGTTCTACGACTACGAGAAACTTCCTTGAGCTGAGATGGTGCACACGAGTCCACTAATCACCACACATTACACTACTATGGATTCATCCCCGTCTCCCTACAAGAAGGCCATCCATAGCACTCACACTTTTCTTGAGCATTTTAGAGTATCCACTTCAAGGTGTCTATGTACCACGTAAGCATCCACGAAGTCCATAACCGCGGACCCAGCTATTCGAATAGATCATGTTAACCCTGCAGGGGCGTACTTCTTCACACATGCTCTCGCCACTTACCGCCATGTACACGTCATGTATCTCAGAACCTTCAAGCGGAAGCGTGGCGAGGGTGTCGGCCACGACCAGACTAATAACACAAGACTCTAGTCCAGGTTTATCGCCTATTCGGGTTCTATGCGCAAGGGAGTCTGGTCGAGGTTTCCATCACGGCCCCAAACGATGTGTGCAGGGTTCCCAAGCCCACCATCCGGGTGCCACTCGGTACACCAGGCCACGTGTGCCTAGTCTGTCCCAAGCCCAGCCTGTCGTGTGCCACTTGGTAGAAAAATAACACTATCTACAAACACGAGAAACTAGTTGCGACTCCTGGACAGAGATCAAGTTGGTTAATAAGTTGGGAGGTCTTGGAGCGCCTGGAGCCCAATGTGTGGTAGTAACTAGTCATTGGATGACATACACAGAACTCAACGCTTAAGGACGGTTCCAGTGAGACAACCCACCATGTACTCCTACATGGCCTCTCACCGCTACCTTTACCAAATCGTATTCACACACTTAACTCTCAGCATCAGAACATAGCACTGCACTCCAATTCATTCGCAATGAATCAGACCTGACACACTCTATGCAATAGCAGTCATCGCATGGTAGGAACATAACAATGGCTTCAATCAACTCCTACATATACTAGTGGGTTTCAACTATTTACTATGGCAATGACAGGTCATGCAGAGGAATGGATTCAACTACCGCAACACAAAGTAGCAGTTGAATCCTTGTTGTCCTAATGCAATAATAGAGAGCAGGAGAGAGTGAGTAGGATTGTATCAGAATGAACAATGGGGTTTGCTTGCCTGGTAGATCAACAGAGGGGGCACTGCTTCATAGACAGGTACTCTCGAGCACTCTCCGGAGCAGGACCTATCAAGAAGGAACGGTGTCGATAATGAATACACAAGCATATGCAAGAATATGATGCATGAACATGGCATGAAGATGTGATGTTGTTAGAGCTAATGCAACTAGCATTCAATTGGTTGAAGTCCATTTGAATCAAGAGTTCAAATGCAACTCCAAGTTAAGTCTTTATAAATGCCATTTACATGTTTTCACTTATACAGTAATTATAAGTTGGTTTGTCATGCATGAAACTAGTACAAATGGATAGATTGAATTTTTCTAATAATTTTTCATATATAAATTATTTCAATGTGAGCTACGGTTGAATTTCTATGATATTTTGAAGTTTATATCATTTTCTGGATTTTCCTGATTTATTTTAAAACCAGAAAATGAATAAGATTGTCAGCATTGCGCCATGCTTGAGTCAGCAAGTCAACAACGCTGACTGGGTCAAACCTGACATGTGGGTACCAAGTGTCAGTGATTGTGGCTAATCCTAAATTAAATTAAACCTAAATTGGTTTAGTTCACAGGGCTGGCCCGACGCGTCAGTGACCCAGGCTGGTCAAACCCTTGTCAGACGGGGTCAAACCCAGTCAATCAGGGCTAACCCCACTAGCAACTCGATGTCGGCGAGGCCAGACACGGCGGTGGGCTGCTGGATTGCATCTCCGGCGACCAAATGGGCGGCGGAGACCATCTCCAAGGAGCTGGTGCTCGCGCGCATCCACTGGTGCCCTCCATTTCACCGGAGATGGCCTAGATCGACGGTGGCGACCACTTGGGCGGCGGCCGGAGTTCGATGGGGAGGGGAGAAGGGGCTATGGTGCACGGCAGGGGCCGGGGTTGGTCACGTTCGTCTCCTGGAGATGTACTGACCATGGTGGCATGCTCGGTTGCAGGCTCCCGTAGGTGTCGCTGCGATGGTGACATGGCCGACAGTGAGGTGCTTCGGCCGCGGTGGGGGAGGGAGCTACGGCGCGAGAAGGGATGAACGGAGCAGAAGCTCACAGCAAACTCAACGGGCTTGACGACGAGCTCGGGGATGCTCTAGAGACGATTGAGGGAATCCTGGATTAGGGGGTATCCGGAAAGCCGGACTATATACTTTGGCCGGACTGTTGGACCATGAAGATACAAGACTCAAGACTTCGTCCCGTGTCCGGATGGGACTCTCCTTGGCGTGGAAGGCAAGCTTGGCGATTCGGTTATTATATTTCCTTCCTTGTAACCGACTCCATGTAAACCCTAGCCCTCTCCAATGTCTATATAAACCGGAGAGTTTAGTCCATTTGAGGACGATCACAACATTCATAATCATCATAGGCTAGCTTCTAGGGTTTAGCCTTTATGATCTTGTGGTAGATCAACTCTTGTAACACTCATATCATCAATATCAATCAAGCAGGAAGTAGGCTTTTACCTCCATCGAGAGGGCCCGAACCTGGGTAAACATTGTGTCCCTTACCTCCTATTACCATTAGCCTTAGACGCACAGATCGGGACCCCTAACAGAGATCCGCCGATTTTGACACCGACATTGGTGCTTTCATTGAGAGTTCCTCTGTGCCGTCGCTGCAAGGCTCGATGTCCCGTCTCGTTGTCAAGGACAACATCACCTCTGGGGGAGCTCTAGCTGTAGGCCAAACTCTCCTGCTAGGTGGCTTCATCATGGCCGCCCAATCGGCCGTCGCGCCGACAATGACCTCTCGGGTCATCACGAGTAGCCTCCACGTCAATTCGGAACTTGCTGAACAGATGGAACCAATAGAGCTCTCCTTCATTAATGAGCTCTTAGATCGCATCGCCGCTTTGGGAGTCGCTACAGACCATGACCGGATTGGGCTTAAACCCGACCAGAGGGATATTAAATCCCCGCCGGTCCCCCACGAAGTAGCGGTAGTGGAGGATCCACATATGGACTGTCCCTATGTTCTGAGGACGAACTATGTCCAGATCACTGAGCTCTCTGAGCCGGATACCCGTCCGCGGGAGGAAACGACCCAGATCTTGAGCCTAGAATGGGGAAATGGGTCGGAGAAATCGGGCAACATCCCGGAACCCGAGCCGCCGAGCCCGAGAGTTCCCCTGCCCCAGGGCGTTAGACCGGATCAGAATCTAGATTCAACTACACCCACCCACCCGGACTTAAACCGTCTCTCCCATATCAGACAAGAGCCACAAGAGACAGTAAATCGCTACTGGGCCAGATTCCTCCTTGTGATAAACAAGGTGAAGGACTGTCGCGAGGAGGACGCAATTTCAATTTTTTGCAAAAAATGCACGAACAAAGGAATCCTTATTGCTATAAGTCAACGTGACATAGTGCACTTTGCTGACTTAGCAGCCCTAGTACAGAAGTACTGTGTGATGGAAAGTACCTGGAAATCCCAAACAGAATTTTGGGATAGTCCGGCTCTCACCAAAACCTTTGTCCGAACTAAACGGGCGAACACTCGTAAGTCAGCCGATCCAATCACCAAGAAACCGAAGGCCACCCCAGGGCGTGGAACTGTATTGGAAGAATGGCTCAATGGGCCATGCAAACTCCACAGCTCGCCTGACACTACACCAACACATAGCCTTAGAGCATGTTGGATACTCTGCCAGGTAGCAAAAAGTGGTGAGGATCTTCTTGTAAGCCATAAAGCAGAACAACATCCCGCCAAAGAAAACAATATGGTACTGACAGTCTTCGAGACTTTCGCCCCAAATAATAGGCGCAAGCGAGCGCATCGAAATCTCGCCAAAATTTACCACGTGGCAAAAATAAACCCGTGGAACGACACTGCCATAACTTTCAGTGCCAGCGACGAACCCCAATTCCAGACAGTCCGGGCACCTGCCGCATTGGTCCTTAGCCCAATCGTGGGCGGCTTTCGGCTCACTAAAGTACTCATGGACGGCGGAGGTCGACTAAACTTGATCTATGAAGAAACACTTAGAAAAATGGAAATGGACAAAACACGCATTGAGCAGAGTGGCAGAACCTTCAGGTGAATCATCCCTAGTTGGGAGGCATGGTGTGCGGGAAAAATCACACTCGATGTAGTATTCGGCACCCGGGAGAATTACAGGTCCGAAGAAATCACATTCCAAGTGGCTCCTTTCAGCAGCGGATACCACGCCCTTTTTGGGCGGGACGCATGTGCAAGCTTTCAAGCTATACCCCGTTATGGATACATGAAGCTTAAAATGCCCGGACCCAACGAAATCATCACTCTAGCAAGTGACACAGATGTTGCACTCCCCGCTGAAAATAAAACTGCAGCAATTGCCCTCGAGGCATTATCTGAAGCCCTAGCGGCCGAAGAACTAAGAATGCTGCACACCACAGTGGACAGGGATGACGTGATACTCAACAAACGACCCAGGTCCACATCATTTAAACCCGCAGACGAGATTGTCAAATTCTAGGTCCATCCAACGGACCCCACGAAGACAGCTTCTATTGGGACACAGTTGAGCCCCACAATGGATGCTGCACTACGCGAATTCGTACGCGAGAATTGGGACATTTTTGCCTGGCATTCTTCTGACATGACGGGCATCCCACGCGAGCTGGCCGAACATAGCCTCAACATACTGAAAGGATACAAGCCAGTCAAACAGATTTTTAGGCGCTTCTCAGAGGCTAAACGGCAAGCAATGGGAGAAGAGTTAGCCAAGCTACTTGAGGCCGGATTCATCAAAGATATCAAGCATCGGGACTGGCTGGCAAACCTGGTAATGGTACCAAAGAAGGACAAATCCTGGCGCCTATGCGTCGACTTCAAAGACCTCAACAAGGCTTGCCCCAAGGATCCCTTCCCCTCCCTCACATCGACCAAATCATCGACGCCACCACAGGACACGACTTACTGTGTTTCCTTGATGCATACTCCGGATACCATCAAACAAAAATGGCAGAGTCCGACCAAGCTGCAACGGCCTTCATAACACCATATGGTCCTTTCTGCTTCAACACTATGCCTTTCGGGCTTAAAAACGCCGGCGCAACCTATCAACGCATGATTCAAACATGCCTGGAGAAGCAAATCGGCAAAACAGTGGAGGCATACGTGTATGACTGGTCATAAAAACAAGACACGTCGAAACCCTAATAGATGACTCGAGGCTTACATTCGATAACCTCCGGACATAGGACATCAAGCTAACCCCGGAAAAATGTGTTTTCGGTGTGCCCTCCAGAAAGCTGCTCGGCTTCATTCTTTCCAATAGAGGAATTGAAGCGAATCCGGCAAAAATCCGAGCTCTGTCGCAGTTGGCTATCCCAACAGACCTCAAGCATATCCAGAAACTAGCTAGGTGCGTGGCTGCCCTAAGCCGTTTTATCTCCCGATTGGGAGAAAAGGCATTACCTCTTTACCGCCTTCTTCGGCGCACCGAACACTTCATGTGGACGGATGCAGCCAAGGCCAGGCTAGACGAAATAAACACCTTATTGGCCAGTAATCCAGTCCTAACAGCGCCAAATATTGGCGAACCTATGCTATTGTACATAGCTGCAACACATCAAGTTGTAAGCGCAGTGCTCGTCGTCGAACGAGAGGATGGCGGATACAAATTCCCGCTCCAAAAGCCGGTATATTACGTATCCACGGTCCTCACCCCATGCAAATCCCGATACCCACACTATCAAAAGATAGCATACGCGGTCTTCATGGCATCCCGGAAGCTACAACACTACTTCCAAGAGTGTTCGATCACGGTGGCCTCCGAAGTACCACTCGATGACATAATAAACAACCGCGACGCTACAGGCCGGATTGCTAAATGGGCCATCGAGCTCCTTCCGTTCGACATAACATACAAACCATGGTGGGACATTAAGTCGCAAGTACTTGCTGACTTTGTCGCTGAATGGACAGAAGCCGAACTCCCTAAAGAGTACGGCGCGTACTGCAACTAGATCATGCACTTCGACGGCTCTAAAATGCTGGCCGGATTGGGAGCAGGTGTAGTCCTGATGTCTCCCACCGAATACACGGTCCAATACGTACTCCAAATATTATACAGAGACTCCAACAACGCAGCCGAATATGAGGCTCTGTTGCATGGTCTTCGGATGGTAGTCTCTATGGGCATTCAATGCCTGGAGGTGCGCGGGGATTCAAACCTAGCAATATCACAAATAAACGGAGACTTTCATGCTAAGGATCCGAAAATGGTGGCCTATCATAATGCCGTCCTCAAAATGTCAGCTCGGTTCGAGAGCCTCAAATTCCACCATGTGGCTCGAGAAAACAACCAAGCTCTTTGCGTCGCACAATACCTTGTTCAACACTGCGTCGGCTGCCAGCTCTTTGCCAATCAGAGCCACATGCCCCCTACCGCTCTCCAAACAATCCGCATCAGTTGGCCCTTAGCGGTCTGGGGGCTGGATATGGTCGGAACCCTTAAAGGGGAAGCCATAAGAAAAAAAATACTTGTTGGTCATGGTGGACAAGTTCACCAAATGGATAGAAGCCAAACCAGTCAAAACGGTCGAATCCGGACTAGTGATAGACTTCATATCCGGGGTCATACACCGATACGACGTCCCCCACAAGATCATCACTGACAATGGCTCAAACTTCACAACCAATGAAGTGAAAACCTGGTGCGGCAACATGGGCATTAAGCTCGATTACGCCTCCGTCTACCATACCCAAACAAATGGCCAGGTCGAACATGCAAACGGTTTCATCATGAGCGGCATCAAACCCAGACTAGTGCGTTCCTTGACAGAATCGGACACGCACTGGGTCGAGGAGCTCGACTCCGTACTCTGGGGGCTGCGGACCACGCTGAATCGCACCACCGGATACACACCATTCTTTATGGTATGCGGCGCAAAAGCAATATTACCCTGCGATATAATACATGATTCACCTCGCGTACACATGTACGAAGAGAAGGAAGCCGAGCTAGACCGGCAGGATAACTTACATGCCCTGGAGGAGGAGCACAACGTCGCAAAGGCCCGTTCCGCATTCTATCAATAGCAGGCTCGACGGTACCAAAGCAGAGAAGTGCAGGCCAAAACTTATAATATTGGCGAACTCGTTCTACGCCTACTGGAGAAGAAGAAGGACAAGCTCAAACCTAAGTGGGAGGGTCCCTTTGTTATTGACAAAGTTCTCACCGGAGGAGCATACCGCCTACGTAATGCATCCGATAACAGACTCGAGCCGAACCCATGGAACGCGGCCAGACTCCGGAGATTCTACACCTCACGCCGAACTCAGTGTTTGTCCCCTTACCACTCCTTTTTCATTATGTTCCCCCCCTTTTTCCTTTCTCGTTCTTTTTCATTCTTCACAAAAATTACTCAATACAGTGCCGATGCTCGGATCGCTCCGATCGCACTATGTGTATAAGTCATACCTGGGGGCTTCCTATACGGAAGCTAAATATAATTGCTTTCATGGCTTCTTGCCTATCACATATGCGTTCTTTTTCCATATGTGCCTTTTCTTCACCATTATATGCAACGATATGACTTAAGATGGGGCCATGCTGGGTTGCGTGGCTCTTGTATTTACGCCCTACGTTCCCATTAATTCGACTAGGGCATAAGGGGAGCACTTCTGGGATTGTTACTGCCGGTTGAGCCGGATGTGTACCTCAGACTGGTTGAAGCCAAAAGCTAGCATTCTTAAGGGAATATTCGGTCGGTGGAAAAAAGATGTTCTTTTTCGTTTACAACGTGAACCCCTAGATGTTTTTATCCTGCATCTCTGTTCGCAGTCCGGACATGTACATTGATGCATGCGCACCCAGGGAAAGGAACCCCTAACGGAACTATTCTCCCTGGAAGATGTTTCTTACTATCCATGTAATATAACATAACTAGTTGGGTACTTGTCTGTTCAAGCACTTATGACCCCTACGCGTGGTTTCCACGCATACCCCAGTTTTGTATAACTGAGCGGGTATTCGGATACACCTCGGACTGTCAGATCCAGGGGCTGAAGCGAAAAGTTCCGCCATGACAAATGATTTTAATCCGGCTAGGGACTACATATGTCCAGTGAATTACATAGTCACTTGGATTGACTATATTCTTCCTCTATACCATCCAACAGGCTATCTAGCTTACAGTCCTGTTGGGAATACTTTGCGGCTAACGCTACCTGGTCATACACCAAACTCACGGGAATTTCTTGCCCATCTGGCCCCGCCGGTCCGACTTTGGCCATATGGTTCGGGTCCAGCTTGGTGTAGCGCGTCTTCACCATAGCCCAGGCTTCTCTTGCACCTTGCCGGCAGGCTGACAACTTCCACAATCGGAAGCGCCGCCGTGCTCCTTGGAGCATATCCACGAGCTCCCCCATGTCTTTCGGCAGGGAAGTGGATGGCCACAAGGCCTGGGCAATACCCTGCATCACCTGCCGAGCTCGCTCGTGCAGTTGTGAGAGGTCCTGCAGTAGATCACCTGCGGAAGCAGGCATCTCCTCTTCAGGACGGCCCGTCAGCATACCTACATATATAAACTCTTTCAATATGCTTCCTCGCTGAGTTGTCCTACAGTTCGTCTAGGCACTTACCATAAATGTTGCGACGGAGCCTTCTGTTCTCCTTCACGGAGTCCGCCAGCTGAGCGTGAACATCTCCTAATACGACGCCCAGTCGGACATTGGCATCTTGAAGATTGTTCTTCTCCTGCCTAACTTGCGTAAGAATATGCTCGCCGGCTTTTAGCTGCCTTTGGAGACGTGACTTGTCACCTCCTACGGCCTCCAGATTCACCCCGGGATTGTCTGCAGAATTTTCTGTTAGACTTATCATACAAGCCACTTACTCACTGGTACAATTCTATATAATTGAGACAAATGTTACCAAATGAGGCCTTCTGGGATTCCTGTAGCTTGGCAACCGTGGCCCTTAGCTGGGTCTTGCACTCCTCCAGGTCTCGAGCCAATTGTTCATTCTTATCTACAAGGACCTGTGCATAAATTGATCCTTAAAACAGTTGTTCCAACCATTTCAAGTCTCAAGGGCTACTGCTATACATGCCTATCAAATTTTCTTGCCCGGATGTCTTTGGCATACTGATCCATCGCACGGGCAAGCCCGCCTTGAGCAGCTCTGATATATGCGTCTCCCGAATTGAAGGCATTAAATGCCTCTTCGGAAAAGATGTTGTTGCGAAGTATGGCCCATCGATGCCGGTGATTCATAGCACTCTCTACTTCGGAATTCGAGGCGGGGAGCATATCAGCATCCTCTGTCGGCGGACAATTCGGCATCGGCCCCGTGTCTGCTTCCTCCCTCGAAGTCGGTCCTGGAATCTGGCTGGTGGAGGCGTGATTGGCAGGATCTCCGGATATAGTCCGGCTACTCCTCTTTCTGCCAGGGCACAAAGGACGTTTTAACATTTCAAACACAATAATCATAGAGCAGGTTTTTACCATACCTCTGTAGCGGCGTTTTGGCCCTAACCGCCTTCCTCTTAAACCTGCTCGATTCGGACACCCTTTGCCGACGAGCCCCTAGGGGCTCGGCGCCGCGTTCCGATTGTCGTCTCTGAAAATATATGATATTCCAGGCATTAGGCATGACATTAGAAAGGATCCCTCTTTAGAGGATAGGGTTTTTTAGCTTTTCTTACATGCGATGCAGGTAGCAGTCCAGGATAGTCGGCAATAATAGCCACTGAGGCACCATCGCAGCTCACCTGATAAAATGTCCCGTTGACTAGCTCCACGGTAATATCCGGGTCTTCTTCGAGTCCTGGATCTCAGACCCTTCCAGGGTCCTCTGGCTGCGGGGAGAGGCTGGAGAATCCTTCTACGGCCCTCCTCTGTTCCTGCTCAGAAATATCGAGGTAACTATTCTTGACGAAGGACGCCAGAATGAATGAAGCGGGGGGAAGAGTGACGACTTACCCAACTTGGGGGGTTGTACATAGAAAACCCATCCCGCGGTTTAATATGAAGGAATTCTTCTTCTTCTCCTTTATAAAAATCGGACAATATTGTCACCAGAGCAGTGGCGGAGTCCGGACCCTTACGACCACAGCAGGTGGCATCATCTTCCCCGTTGTAGTGCCACATGGGCTTCCCCCGATACTGAAGCGGTTGCACTCCCCGCATTATGCATATTGCAATAACCTCGACTATTGTCAGCCCTGATTTGGCCAGTAACTTTACCCTATTCATCAGGAAGTATACTTCTCTGGTATCCTCCTCCTGGGGGCCCCGAGGGCGCCAACTTCGGCGTGCCTTTGGCGCGACATTACTGAACTGAGGGAGACCTGTCCGTACTGGATCCGGAAGGGGAACGTCATCTACATAAAACCACTCCGAGGGCTAGTTCTCCAGTGCCTTCTTGGGAGTACCGGATAGGTATTAGGTCTCGGCGACGTGCCATACTTCGGCTCCGCCCACTTGATATATGGATTCCCCCTGGTTGCGAGGGACAAGGCAGAACAACTTCTTCCATAACCCGAAATGAGCCTTGCAGCCCAGAAATAGTTCGCAAAGAGCGACATATCCTACTATGTGCAGCACGGAGGCAGGGCTGAAGTTATGCAACTGGAGGCCGTAGAACTCCAGGAGCTCGCGAATGAATGGGTGGATTGGAAACCCGACGCCTCTTAGCAGATGCGGGATGAGGCATATTCGCTCCCCCAGGGATGGATTAGGAGATGTCTCCGCTTGCTCCCCGCCATTATAGGTGGCTAGTCCGGCTCGGACGGGGACCATGAACGCCGGTGGAAGAAACCCCTGGGTCTGCAGCTCTATTAAGCGGTTTTGAGGAACAGAACATTCTTCCCACTCACCTAGCCTAGAGCTAGGAGAACAAGAGGAGGAGCTGAAACGACCGGCCATGATGGAATGATTCTTTCTGGGCGTGCTCTGTTGGGTGCTCGCTGAGGGGAAGAAGATGGAGTTTGGATCTGAGAATCCCCGTCCCTTAAAATAGATAGTTTTTGCTTGTAGGACCGGGGAGGCAAATGCAAAAATGCCTTGGCCCCTCGTATTCGCTCGACACGTGGAGATGGTCATTATTGAAGCACACAAGCCGAGGAGTACAACATTGATGGGAAGCCGGACATCGCTCGTTACAATAAATACTTTGGGGTATTCGGAGATGGAACCCGCCTTGCAATGCCGAAGACAAACTACGCGCCGGACTCATCGTCATTGAATCCTGGTTCAGGGGCTACTAAGGGAGTCTTGGATTAGGGGGTATCCGGACAGCTAGAATATATACTTTGGCCGGACTGTTGGACCATGAAGATAGAAGACTCAAGACTTCGTCCCGTGTCCGGATGGGACTCTCCTTGGCGTGGAAGGCAAGTTTGGTGATTCAGATATTATATTTCCTTCCTTGTAACCGACTCCATGTAAACCCTAGCCCTCTCTGGTGTCTATATAAACCGGAGAGTTTAGTCCGTATGAGGACGATCACGACATTCATAATCATCATAGGTTAGCTTCTAGGGTTTAGCCTTTACGATCTCGTGGTAGATCAACTCTTGTAATACTCATATCATCAATATCAATCAAACAGGAAGTAGGGTTTTACCTCCATCGAGAGGGCCCGAACCTGGATAAACATTGTGTCCCTTACCTCCTGTTACCATTAGCCTTAGACGCACAGATCGGGACCCCCTACCCAAGATCCGCCGGTTTTGATACCGACAACGATGGAGTGGTGAAGGCGATCTCCGGCGGCCGCAGATGAAGACGACAAAGATGGAGGCGCTCTAGGGCCTCCCGAGGCGCGTGGCTTGACGGAGAGGTAGCCGGCAACGTGGCGGAGCTTCTGGGCACGACGGAGGGGCGAGTGGACGGCGGTAGCTACGACAACGATGGCGGTGGCGACGGTAGTGCTCGGCCGCGGGGTAAGGGAGAGAACCAGGGGAGGAGGCAGAACGAGAGAGTGTGAGGCAGGTGTGGGGCGGCGCGCGGCGTCGCGCTGGACATCCAGGCGCCAAGAGGGACACAGGCAGGCAGGTGGCATGGCGGCATGGCCGTGCGCGTGCGTCGGCCTCACGCCTGGCCGACTGGCACCAGGAGGACGACGACGCTGGTGGGCTGGCCCAGCTGGGCCGCATAGTGCTAGGCCAGACGGGCTATAGGTAAGTGGTATGTAAGTTTTTCCTTTTCTGTTTATTTTCTATTCTTCTAATATTTGTTTGGTTTAATAGAAATACTAAACCATTTTATTTTCTTATGCCAATTTTTGTAGGGGCTAGTGGTATTATTCCAGAGCTCCTCAACAAGTGGCATAATTTTTGGACATATATATCCAAGGCAAAAATAATTACTGGATTAATCCAAATGCCCAAAAATAAATATCCTTGAGCACCTAAAAAATATTTGTTTGGATTTTACCTCTGACCAATATTTTCAGAGAGCAACATGAACATTTTCTTGGACCTTTTTGGAGCAATTTTTGTCTAGGTTATTTCCAGAAATGATTTCCGAGGGTTTCACAACTCGCCAATTCAAACTTTAATGGAATTTAAACATGATGCACACATGACTAGCTAGCCTTGAGCATACCAGAACTAGGGATGTGAAAAGAATCTCGTCCCAAGATTCAGGGGTCGACGGAAAGTAAGTGGGATACTCCAGTCGGAGACGATCCTCTTGCTCCCAAGTAGCTTCTCTCTCGGAATGATTAGACCACTAAACCTTGGTAATCTTGATGTTCTGACGTCGGGTGACACACTCTGCTTGATCAAGAATGTGAACGGGGTACTCTCGATATGTGAGTTTATCTTGGAGATCAAGCATTTCGTGGTCCCCTCCGCGGATAGGATCCGAGAAGCAACGCCTGAGTTGAGAGACGTGGAAGACATCGTGCACTCTGGAAAGATGTGGGGGTAGTTCCAACTGGTAGGCAACCTCTCCTCGTTTAGCAAGAATGCAAAAAGGACCAATGTAACAAGGAGCCAACTTGCCCTTGATACTGAAACTATGGGTTCCCTTCAAAGGAGTAAATCGAAGGTAAGCTTTCTCACCAATTCCATAAGTCATATCCTTATCATGACGATCATACTGGCTCTTTTGACGAGACTGAGCTGTTTCCAAGTTCTCACGAATGATGCGGACTTTCTCTTCTGCCTCCTGGATCATGTTCGGTCCAAAGCATTGTCTTTCACCAGTTTCTGACCAGTTCAAAGGTGATCGACATCTTCGTCCATAGAGAATCTCAAAAGGAGCTTTCTTGAGACTGGATTGATAGCTATTGTTATAAGCAAACTCGGCAAAAGGAAGACATTTCTCCCAATCCATACTGAATGAGATAATGCAAGCTCTAAGCATGCCTTAGAGAATTTGGTTGACCCTTCCACCTGACCACTCGACTGAGGATGGAAAGCGGTACTGAAGGAAAGATGGATTCCCATGGCAGTTTAAAAACTCTCCCAGAAATGAGAAGTGAAAAGACTACCACGGCCTGAATTGATCTCTAGTGGAACACCATGAACTGACACTATTCGAGAAATATATAAGCCAGCGAGCTGACTAGCAGTGATACTCTCTCGAATAGGTAGGAAGTGCGCCACTTTGGAGAGACGATCAATGACTACGAAGATAGAATTATTCCCTCTCTTGGTCCTGGGAAAGTCGGTGATGAAATCCAAACCAAATTTATCCCAATTCCACTCAAGAATAGCTAAAGGTTTAAGGGTGCCAGTAGGTCTTTGATGCTCTGCCTTAACGCGACGACAAACGTCACAGTTAGCAATAAACTGAGTAATTTCTCTCTTCATCCTAGTCCACCAGAACCTCTGGCGTAGGTCCGGATACATCTTAGTACTACCGGGATGAATTGTGAGAGGAGACTCATGCGCCTCCTTAAGAATTAATTGTCGCAGATGTTGATTCTTGGTAACCACCAAGCGAGTCTCGAACAAAACACCACCACGATCATCCATAGAGAAACATCCACCAACTCCCTTCTTAATGTTTCTCTTGATGCGGATAACACCTCTATCAAACTTCTGGTCAGTAATGATCTGATACTCTAGGGTAAGTTTCACCACCAAGGTAGAAAGGAATCCGTGAAGAGCAATGTGAAGGTTAAGCTTACAGAATTCCTCATGGATAAGTGGTTGGCCCTGCTGCAACATGAGGTTGTTGCAATAGGATTTACGGCTTAGCGCATCAGCCATAACATTGGCTTTGCCTGGGTTTTAGGTAATCCCTAGATGATAATCTGAGATCACCTCCAACCAACGTCTTTGCCTAAGGTTCAAATCTGGTTGGCTGAAGATATACTTGAGACTCTGGTGATCGGTGTAGATCTCGCAGTGTTTACCAAGAAGGTAGTGTCGCCAGGTCTTGAGGGCATAGACTACGGCTACAAGCTCTAGATCATGTGTAGGATAATTCTCCTCATGTGGATGTAACTGTAGAGATGCATAGGCAATCACATGACGATCCTGCATAAGAATGCAACCTAGTCCCTGTCGCGAGGCCTCACAGTAGATAACAAAGTCCTTAGTGAATTCCAGTGGCACAAGTATGGGAGCAGAAGACAGGCGTCTTTCCAGTCCTGAAAAATGTACTCACACTGTGGGGACCAGTCAAACTTTTTATCTTTCTTGAGAAGTTCCGTGAGGGGTTTGGCTACCTTGGAGAATTTTTCAACAAAGCAGCGACAATAACTGGCTAGACCAAGGAAACTCCTAACTTGTTTAACGGTTTCAGGTGGAGTCCAATCAAGAATGACTTTAACTCTCTCAGGATTGACAGCAATGCCCTTACCAGAGATTACGTGGCATAGGTAGATCACTTATGGCAACCAAAACTCACACTTAGAGAACTTGGCATAAAGGCGGTGTTCTCTGAGTTTTTCTAACACAAGTCTAAGATGTTCGACATGCTCTTCCTCGTTCTTCAAGTAAGTAAAAATATCATTGAGGTAAACCACGACAAGCTTATCTAAGTACTCAATGAAGATTAAGTTCATCAAACGGAAGTATGTACAACCCTAGGCCTCTCTGGTGTATATATAAACCAGAGGGTTTAGTCCATAGAGGCTATCAGAACAATCATAGTCTAGACAGCTAGGGTTTAGCCATTAGGATCTCGAGGTAGATCAACTCTTGTAACCCCTATACTCATGGAATACAAGCAAGCAGGACGTAGTGTTTTACATCCTTTAAGAGGGCCCGAACCTAGGTAAACATTGTGTCCCCATTGTCCCTTGTTACCATTGATTCTTAGACGCATCGCTTGGGCCCCCCTACCCGAGATCTCCCAGTTTTGACACTGACATTGATGCTTTCATTGAGAGCTCCACTGTGTTGTCAACAGAAGAATCGATGGCTCGCCTCGTCATCAACGACGATGCTGTTTCCATGGAGACCTTTCTCCCTGGTCAGATCATTGTGTTCGGCAGCTTCGTGCTACATGCCAACTTGACCGGTTACCTTGAGCAGGTCGACAGCTACGCCCCTGGTCACCAGATCAGGTTTGGAATCTTGAACTAAATTACCGATATCCGAGGAGACCTAATCTTCCAAAGGTTCGCATCCTCGGCCGCCACTCCCCACACATACGAAGGTGGCCCTCCGGATCCACTGTCAGATCCCGTCCAAGGGTCGACGCTGGTATCTACCTCGGCCTTAGATTTTGGGCGAACCACATCATGTGAAGACGGGAGGATGAACCCCACCATAATCTTTCCTGTCATGGAGCTTCCAAATGGAAACCCAGATGCTACCACATCGTCTACATACCCGAAGTTAAATGGGACTCTCCCCATTATCGGGAAGCTGGACTCGCCTCGGGACGTCAACTCCAAACTATCGAGGTTTGCGTTCATCAGGCTCGATCAAGTGGTTTCCACCGAGCCTGGCTCCGTAGATCCGTAGACTCCTATCCTACGTTCGCTCTTAAACGAAACACTAAAATTAATACAATCTCTCGCCATCACGGAAGAGTCACCTCCGAACTACACCCAACTCGGGCTGGGGGCTGAGAGTAGGGAATTTTACGTCCCAACCACCCCCCACTTAATAGCCACTGTCGAGGATTTAACCGACATGCTAGACTACGCCTCCGAAGACATCGATGGCATGGACGATGATGTCGATGCCGAACCAGGTCAAAACCCGCCCATCACACGGCGTTGGACGGCGACTTCTACCTACGATGTATAGATGGTGGATACACTTGAGAAGAAGGACAATGATGGCACTCAAGATCCAAAAAAGGACAAGCCCATCAATGCACCACCAAAGCGCCGGCATCAGCGGTGCTGCTCATGATCGTGTCGGGCAAGGGAAAGCAATAGCGGCAACGGAGAAAATGACACTCCAGACAATGCCGATGACCCTGACCACCCCATCGAACCTGCATTCAATCAAGATGAAAAGGAAGAGGGTCAACACAGCCCCGAAGACGCCAATCACGAGGATTTGGAAGATAGTAACTACTTACCTGTCTCTTAAGAGGATGTTAGTGTAACGCCCCGAGACCGATGCTCCAGATGCCTTCCATTTATTTTTGTTGTGTCCATAATTGTCATAACAAATTTTTGCATCATCATGCTTGTGTTATTTGTTTTTCTCACCTTGTGCATTCCATCTTCATATATGCTGCCATATGCATTTGTATCCATCATGTTCATGATTGCTTGCTTGCTTGTGAGGTTTGTTTTATTATTATTTGCATCATGCCTTCGTCTCCATATGATTGTTGTGCTTGTTTTCTTTTACTTGTTCATGTGCATTGTGAGATTCATTTTGTTACTTTACTTGCGCTATGTATGTGTTGATATTCCTACCACATGTTTCCTCTCTCAACCTATCAATGCACCATCTTCTCCTCCTTCCTTCTTCTTTCGTTCATTGTTGCAAGTGACATTTTCTCCTCCATAAATGTCCAATATTTTCCTATAAATCTTATACCATGACTAAACCCTGTCTGCCAATTTTCAGCCCTTTTGGACTTGATTTGGTTGGAATCAAAATTGCCTCAAGTTTGAATTTAGTTCAAACTTGCAATAATTTTCTTTCTCTAAAAATGCCCAAAACAATTATTTCAATTAGTGCATAATTCCAGCGTCGTGGGGATATTCTTATATCTCTCATACACCCCTCTTTTATCCTTGTGCTTTTCTGTTTATTTTCTGCCTGAGGAAAATGAAAAAAAGAAAAGAGACAGCAGCAAGAGCGGCCTACCTGGGACTCCTCCTACCAGGCCGGTCCAGCAGCAGGCCGGTGCAATAGAAGGGAGCCCAGCAACAGCCCACCTGTCCCTCCAGATCCTTTTCTCACCCAAAACCCAGCCAACCCTCTCTCTCACCCGTCCCACGTGGCCTATCTGGGCCCACACATCAGTGGCTGATCTGTAGCACTCACCCACCTTTCTCCTACCTCTCCCCTCCATTACACGCACGCCATGGCCACGAGGGAAAGCCTCGACGCCGCGCCCCCTCCTATAAAGCCGCCCCGGGCCTCAAACTAGGGTTTATCCCCTTCCCCCTCTTCCCTCTAAGCCGCCGCCTCTCCACAAATCCCCACTCGCGCCCTTCCCTGCTACTTCTAGGAGCCATGGCCGGCGAGGCCACGAGCCCTCCGGCATAGGAGCTCCGCCGGCCTCCCTCCTCACGCCTCCGATCGCAGCCACGCCATCACGGTTCCATTCCGACGCCAAGGCGCGCCCAAGGATCGGCAAGTCCCTCGACGTCTTCTTCCTCCACTTCGTCTTCTTCACGGTTCAGAGAAACGCCAAGATCAGCGCATCCTCACATCATCTCCGGTAGCCGTCGACCTTGTACGACTCCAGCGGCAACCACTCAGTGAAGCTCCGATCCTATCCATCCCTCTCTGGTCTCGTTTGCATATCCATCATTCCGCGCGTCTCCGAGTTCGTCCGCCATGGCTGTATACGACGAGCTCAAGCTCTTGCCTTGGCTCCTCAGTTCCGCCCCTTCTCACACATGCGGCACCACGCATGCACGCGCGCACACCCCTCGCTGCACACACGCGCACACTGCCGTGCGTGCTCAGCCACGGCACAATCTGTCTCTGTTCTCTTCAGGTTGGTTCAGTTAAGCTTGACTTGATGGATGATCTAGTGCCGAACCCGCCGCAGCACGTCCACGAGTCCCACACACCTCTATTCCAGCCGGCACCCATGGCTGTAGTCATGGCCAAGCCCCTCGTGCACGCCCACGCCCGCAGCACGCCTCGCTTCTTGCCCCATGGCCGCTAAGCTGCCACGGACATCCGCCTTGCCGTGTCATGCCCGAGTCGAGCACGAGCTTGTGCTCGAGCCTCTGTACACACGCGTCGCAGTGCATCCACCTCCCAATCCCGCACACCCGCCGCTGCCTCCTGGGCCCCGCCATTTCACCGTTGCCCGCCGGTGCCGCCGATGTCTTCTCTGTTGCAGAGGAGAAGAAAACCCATCCGCCGAGGAGCTAGTTCAAAAGAAGCCGTGCCCCATCCTGTCAACAATAGTAGCCGCAGCCCAGTGGATCGGGGAGCAGAGTTCTACCGGGGAGACCCGGGTTCGAATCCCGTCGGGAACATCTTTTAGAACCCCAATTTTTGCCTCTGTTGCCTCTATGACAGTGGGACCCATTCGTCATCCTCTCTGTCCACACACCCCTCTCCACACCCACACTCCTGCCACCTCAGCACCCGAGCCCACACGTCATTGACAGTGGCTGCCCCTGCCTGTGTCCCTTATTGTTTTCCTTTTGTTTTGCATATTAACAGTAATGCCATCATTTTGAATTGCTAATAACTAAATATCTATGCATCCAAATGAAACATGTCATATATGCTTATTGCTCAGTTTTTCATGTTCGTTCACAATATGCAACTTTCATCCCTATTAAAAATATTTAAAATTGCTGTTTGCATTAATTTGCATAAATCACATGCTAAAATGATTTATTTCATAACTAAATAACCGTAGCTCCAATTTTAATAAACTTTATATGTAAATGGGGTGGAAAAATGCCTAGTTTAACATGGTGGACTTTATTTTCCTGTTTAACAACAATAAAATATTTTTTAGGGCAGAACAGTACCAAACTCAAAATATGCACATGGGGATTTTCCGGAATTGGTGTTTGTTGTTTCCGGCCTCATTTAAAATTGCCTAGATAGGTAGTTTTGTTATACTTCACCTCTTGCCATGTTAATCAACATTTAATATTGTTGGGTACATAAACAAGAGCGAACTAAATAATTGATGTGGTGTTTCGTCAATATGCAACTCGTTGCATATTGAGCTCCACTTAACTTGTAGTATTGTTTGTTGCACTTTGCCATGCCATGACTCATTAACCGGACATGCATCATACTTGTTTGTGCATCATACCATGTTCATGCTTGTGCATTTACCATGTTGTTTGTTTCTTTCCGGTGTTGCTTCTTAGTTCCGGTAATGTTGCATTCGTGAGGATTCATTCGACTGCTCCCGTTCGTCTTCTTCATGGACTCGTTCTTCTTCCTTGCGGGATCTCAGGCAAGATGACCGCTACCCTGGATCTCACTACTATCATTGCTATGCTAGTTGTTTCGTTCTATCGCTATGCTGCGCTACCTATCATTTGCTCTTCAAGCCTCCCAAATTGCCATGTCAGCCTCTAACCTTTTCACCCTTCCTAGCAAACCGTTGTTTGGCTATGTTACCGCTTTTGCTCAGCCCCTCTTATAGCATTGTTAGTTGCAGGTGAAGTTGAAGATTGCTCCATGATGGACATGATTATGTTGGGATATCACAATATCTCTTATTTAATTAATGCATCTATATACTTGGAAAAGGGTGGAAGACTCGGCCTTATGCGTCGTGTTTTGTTCCACTCTTGCCGCCCTAGTTTCCGTCATACCGGTGTTATGTTCCCGGATTTTGCGTTCCTTACGCGGTGGGGTGATTTATGGGACCCCCTTGACAGTTCGCTTTGAATAAAACTGCTCCAGCAAGGCCCAACATTGGTTTTACCATTTGCCTCACCTAGCCCTTTTTTCCCTTGGGTTTCCGGAGCCCGAGGGTCATCTTTATTTTAGCCCCCCCCGGGCTAGTGCTTGTCTAAGTGTTGGTCCAAACGAAGCGATGTCCGGCGCCCCCTGGGCAACCAGGGTCTATGCCAACCCGTCGTCTGGCTCATCCGGTGTGCCCTAAGAACGAGATATGTGCAGCTCCTATCGGGATTTGTCGGCACAGCAGGCGGTCTTGCTGGTCTTGTTTTACCATTGTCGAAATGTCTTGTAAACCGGGATTCCGAGTCTGATCGGGTCTTCCTGGGAGAAGGTCTATTCCTTCATTGATCGCGAGAGCTTATCATGGGCTAAGTTGGGACACCCCTGCAGGGTATAATCTTTCGAAAGCCGTGCCTACGGTTATAGGCAGATGGGAATTTGTTAATGTCCGGTTGTAGATAACTTGACACCAGATCCGAATTAAAACGCATCAACCGCGTGTGTAGCCGTGATGGTCTCTTCTCGGCGGAGTCCGGGAAGTGAACACGGTTTCTGGGTTATGTTTGACGTAAGTAGGAGTTCAGGATCACTTCTTGGTCATTACTAGTTGACAACCGTTCCGCTTGCTCTCTTCTCGCTCTTATTTGCGTATGTTAGCCACCATATATGCTTAGTCACTGCCGCAACCTCACCACTTTACCCCTTCCTTTCCTTTTAAGCTTTGCTAGTCTGGATACCCATGGTAATGAGATTGCTGAGTCCTCGTGGCTCACAGATTACTACAACAACAGTTGCAGGTATAGGTTTTGTGATGATCATGACGCGAGAGCGATTCTTGATTGTGTTGCATTCTTCTTCTGCTTCTTCTTCGATCAGGGGATAGGTTCCAGGTCGGCAGCCTGGGCTAGCAGGGTGGATGTCGTTTGAGTTTCTGTTTGTGTTTCATCCGTAGTCGGATGATGCTCTGATGTATTGTGATGTTGTATTCGTGTGGCATTGTATGCCTCTTGTATGTATCCCCATCTATTATGTAATGTTGATGTAATGATATCCACCTTGCCAAAGCGTTTCAATATGCGGGTCTATCCTTGGTGGGACCTTCGAGTTCCTTTTGGATAGGGTCGCATATTGGGCGTGACAAGTTGGTAATCAGAGCCTCGACCGACCATAGGGGCCCCCTTGATTGTTGGCCGTTGTTGAGTCTAGAAGAAAACTATTTTGAGTCTTAGGATTATATATATCGGAGAGTAGGATTCTTTTTACTCCTCAGCCCCCTTCGTCGCTCTGGTGAGGTCTCCTGACGTAGATGTTTTGTCTTTCCTCTCCTCAAATTTCACTAATTTTTTTTAGGATCTCGCGGGTATCTTGGGATCGTTCCAATATTCTTATGACAAGAACATTGTTCTTGGTGCCTCCTGACATTTAGGGGTTGTGGCAGTGTCCCAGGGAGTTGAGCTCCGAGGTGTTGTCGTCATAATTTTATCGTTGCAGTTCTGGAATACCTGAGTTTTGCCGACATCGAAAATCTCTTTTATGCAGTTGTTGGTGAGATAACCTCGACGCCACCCAGTACTGGGGAGTACGGGAGTATTGCCATAGCTTGTATAACGGATGCTTTTTGAAGGTTGAGGTACACGATTTCCGGAGTTTTCTTGGTTATGTGTTGACGGATGGATACAGCTGGATGTAGGGATTGTTAGTTTGGGTGAGATATATTGCTTCCCTTGTATCCCCAACACCTGATTGCATAACCAGAAGATTTCGGGAGTTTATAGGTGGGAATTCAAGTAGCTCCTAGAATATCTTTCCGACAGATGCATGATATGGGATTGGGTAAATCTCTATCATATGTATTTGTTCCGGCTTATTCTGCAAGCCAAATCTTTTGTTTTGTTTTATTTGTGGTATTCAAGTTGCTTTGAAGTCAAATGTTGAATCCATACCTTTCCTAAATGGTGTTCTCATATTTCTATGGGAGTGCTAATCCTTCTTGATCATTGAGGTTGTCATGTTAATTCTTTTTCAACTGGCGTGCTTCTCTTCAAGTGGATCCGATCATCTCAAAAATCTGCAAGATCAATTCTAAGTTTTCTCAACGGTATCCATTTCATCCGTCCCCAAGTTGCCTTTGTTTTCCCGCCCTCCCACCCCTTTTCTTCAAGGACTCAGATTTCTTAATCATGTATCCTTTTATTTGTGGGAAGTCTCTTCATTCTTTTCTTTCAATGTTCTTATCCGGTGATTTCCCATGAAGATGCTCAACAGTTTCAAGTTCATCATCCTGCATTGTTGTTTCTTCTCTGGTGGATCCAATTCAAGCTTTGTCGATCATATCCTTTCCTTGTTTCAAATGTCTTCTCTTGCCGATGCACCTCTTTATCATTCACTTCATCCTATTCATTTGTTCTGGAGTGCTGAAGATATCTCACAAGACTTCTATTTCCATTCTCAATCCGTTCAAGATATTTCGAGGTTTTTCTCTCTTTCAAGCTATTTAATTATACCGGTGCAATCTCTATTTCAAGCAATCCTTCAACGGTGTTTCTTTTGAGTGGGCCCTAACCCACAGGTCTTTTCCCAAGATCTTACCTAACTCTTCTAATTTTTCGGAGCCATTCTCAAATTTATTTCCAAGTTTGATGTAAGAATGAATTTTCATCAGTCATATTCCTTCTCCAAGATCGCTTTCATAATATTTTCATCGTTGGTTCATCATTTCTATTCTTCTTTGTTCCGGAGTGTCTAAACAATTGGGTGGTGTTCTCCTTGTCATTATCGGGTTTTGAAGACGAAAGAAGAGTTCCTCTTAAATCCTTACCCGTTCTTCCCAAGATGCATAGTTCAAGTTTCATGCCATCCTCTCATAATTGTTTTCGATTGTGGGAATTCTTTTCACCCATCCGGAGCATTTCATGAGTTGTTTCCATTTCTTTCCTCCGAAGGCCATCAAGTCATAATTCTGCATTCTCAGTGTGTAGCTATCGTTCTCCAAATCTTACCGGTGAATTGTTCAAATTCCCGCTAATCAGTTCATGATCTCTTTGTTCTCATGTATCTAAATCCCCTCAAGTATCTTCATTCTTTCCGGTGAATTGTGCCTTTGCTATTTTCATTTTCAGTTCTTATGGTGGTTCGTTCAAGATTTCACTTCCTTCATTATCATATCAAATATTCGTTGTTTCCAAATCCCACCGGTGGTTCCATCAATACCTTCTCAAGTTTGCTCTATATCCATCCTTAATCCCTCAAGAAGAATAAGTAGTATGCCAAATCCGTTGCTTATCATCAATTTAAATTGGTGAAGGATGCGCATAACGTAATTCTTATAATTGTTAAATCCAAGTGATCTAGTTTCTTCTTTCCAGAGTTATTCATCATGTCACATTTCTTGGTTCGAGATGCTTCATCTTTTCTTATCCGGAGTTCCAAGTTTTCCGCATTATCTCGTCGCGAAGCTCCATCTAAATCATTGCAAGGCTTCACCTTGTGTTTTTAACTTCTCTTTCTTTTTATCATCCTTTTATTACCGGAGTTCTTCATGGAGGTTCCACATGGTGGTTCATCAAGGATTCCTTTCATTCTTCATTTTTTCTTCAAGATTTCTCTCGAAGTTATGATTCGCCAAGCTATACTCTAAAATAAACATGGTGCTCAACACATGTTTTGTTTTGAGAAGTTCAAGTATTCTTCTTTTGCATTCCTAAGTGCAATTCTTTCTACCTTATCTCTTGAGATGGTGTTATGTCACTCTTGGCAATTTCTCCTCGTGTTTCATGATTCACAGGTTGTCAGGAATGAGATATTTAAATCCATCATTTTCTCTTTGTTCAAGAGATCCTTTCGACCAATCAACTTCTTCGTTGGAGTTATCTTGTGTCAGACTTCACCTAAAGCCTTTCCTTAAGGGTTGTTGCTATTTGTGGTGATTATGCATGACCCAAGCTTGCTCTTTATCCTCTTGGTGGAAGAAGTTTTCATCTCTTCGTTGATCTCAAAGCAAGCAATTGTTTTCGTTAGTGGCAGAATGTCACCTCATAATTTTGAGAAGTTTTCCATAAGCCCACTACAAGCTTATTTGTTTCGTTGTTGGTTTTTCCAACGACTCTATTATAACCTTCTCGGAAGGATGATTTCCAAGCTCGCTTGTGGTAGAAGTTGGCATTTTCTTCTCCATTCTTTTATCCCAATGATCTATCTTATTTTCGTTCTTCCGGAGGCATGGTGATGTTGCTCCCTTCACTCATGATCTCGGATTGTGAGAATCGTGTTCTTTTATTGCTTATCCATTTAACCGGAGTGTTGTGTCTATCATTCCTCTTTTAACCAGAGTCTCATCCAAGTGCTTTCATTTTTTCAAGTTCATATTCTATTCCTTCCATTTTTAACCGGAGTGCTGTCTGAATTTGATCTTCCTTGTTCCTTGTTTATCTCGTTTCAACCAGAGTGGTTCCAATTCCTTCTTGTCCTTTGTACTCGTTAGTCATTGCTTTGCAACCTCCGAGGTTCACGTGGTGTTCCTTCTTTATGTTCTCTACCGCAGTGCTCTCAATTGTGTTCAACTCCGTTGTGTTCTCTCTTTCAACTTCTCAACCTCTCAAGGTTCGTGGTTTCACTCATTGATCGAAGAAGCAACTTAGTTTTACCTCTTATCTTCCTCTTCCTTTTCTCTCCGGTGCCATCCTAGATCTCAGGACGAGATCCTCTCGTAGTGGTGGAGTGTTGTAATGCCCCGAGACCGATGCTCCAGATGCCTTCTATTTATTTTTGTTGTGTCCATGATTGTCATAGTAAATTGTTGCATCATCATACTTGTGTTATTTGTTTTTCTCACCTTGTGCATTCCATCTTCATATATGTTGCCATATGCATTTGTATCCATCATGTTCATGATTGCTTGCTTGCTTGTGAGGTTTGTTTTATTATTATTTGCATCATGCATTCGTCTCCATATGATTGTTGTGCTTGTTTTCTTTTACTTGTTCATGTGCATTGTGAGATTCATTTTGTTACTTTACTTGCGCTATGTATGTGTTGATATTCCTACCACGCGTTTCCTCTCTAAACCTATCAATGCACCATCTTCTCCTCCTTCCTTCTTCTTTCGTTCATTATTGCAAGTGACATTTTCTCCTCCATAAATGTCCAATATTTTCCTATAAATCTTATACCATGCCTAAACCCTCTCTGCCAATTTTCAGCCCTTTTGGACTTGATTTGGTTGGAATCAAAATTGCCTCAAGTTTGAATTTAGTTCAAACTTGCGATAATTTTCTTTCTCTAAAAATGCCCAAAACAATTATTTCAATTAGTGCATAATTCCGGCGTCGTGGGGATATTCTTATATCTCTCATACACCCCTCTTTTATCCCTGTGCTTGTCTGTTTATTTTCTGCCTGAGGAAAATGAAAAAAAGAAAAGAGACAGCAGCAAGAGCGGCCTACCTGGGACTCCTCCTACCAGGCCGGTCCAGCAGCAGGCCGGCGCAATAGAAGGCAGCCCAGCAACAACCCACTTGTCCCTCCAGATCCTTTTCTCACCCAAAACTCAGCCAACCCTCTCTCTCACCCATCCCACGTGGCCTATCTGGACCCACGCATCAGTGGCTGATCTGTAGCACTCACCCACCTTTCTCCTACCTCTCCCCTCCTTTACACGCACGCCATGGCCACGAGGGCAAGCCTCGACGCCGCGCCCCCTCCTATAAAGCCGCCCCGGGCCTCAAACTAGGGTTTATCCCCTTCCCCCTCTTCCCTCTGCGTCGCCGCCTCTCCACAAATCCTCACTCGCGCCCTTCCCTGCTGCTTCCAGGAGCCATGGCCGGCGAGGCCATGAGCCCTCCAGCATAGGAGCTCCGCCGGCCTCCCTCCTCGCGCCTCCGATCGCAGCCACGCCGTCACGGTTCCATTCCGACGCCAAGGCGCGCCCAAGGATCGACAAGTCCCTCAACGTCTCCTTCCTCCGCTTCGTCTTCTTCACGGTTCAGAGAAACGCCAAGATCAGCGCATCCTCACATCGTCTCCGGTAGCCGTCGACCTTGTACGACTCCAGCAGCAACCACTCGGTGAAGCTCCGATCCTATCCATCCCTCTCTGGTGTCGTTTGCATATCCATCGTTCCGCGGGTCTCCGAGTTCGTCCGCCATGGCTGTATACGAGGAGCTCAAGCTCTTGCCTTGGCTCCTCTGTTCTGCCCCTTCTCACACATGCGGCACCACTCATGCACCCGCGCACACCCCTCGCTGCACACACGCGCACACTGTCGTACGTGCCCACCCACGGCACAATCTGTCTCTGTTCTCTTCAGGTTGGTTCAGTTAAGCTCGACTTGATGGATGATCTAGTGCCGAACCTGCCGCAGCACGCGCACGAGTCCCACACACCTCTATTCTAGCCGGCAGCCATGGCTGTAGTCATGGCCAAGCCCCTCGCGCACGCCCACGCCCGCATCACGCCTCGCTTCTTGCCCCATGGCCGCTAAGCTTCCACGGACATCCGCCTTGTCGTGTCATGCCCGAGTCGAGAACGAGCTCGTGCTCGAGCCTTTGTACGCACGCGTCGCAGCGCATCCACCTCCCAATCCCGCACACCCACCGCCGCCTCCTGGGCCCCGCCGTTTCACCGCTGCCCGCCGGTGCCGCCGATGTCTTCTCTGTTGCAGAGGAGAAGAAACCCTGTCCGCCGAGGAGCTAGTTCAAAAGAAGCCGTGCCCCATCCTGTCAACAATAGTAGCCGCAGCCCAATGGATCGGGGAGCAGAGTTCTACCGGGGAGACCCGGGTTCGAATCCCGTCGGGAACATCTTTTAGAACCCCAATTTTTGCCTCTGTTGCCTCTATGACAGTGGGACCCATTCGTCATCCTCTTTGTCCACACACCCCTCTCCACACCCACACTCCTGCCACCTCAGCACCCGAGCCCACACGTCATTGACAGTGGCTGCCCCTGCCCGTGTCCTTCATTGTTTTCCTTTTGTTTTGCATATTAACAGTAATGCCATCATTTTGAATTGCTAATAACTAAATATCTATGCATCCAAATGAAACATGTCATATATGCTTCTTGCTCATTTTTTCATGTTCTTTCACAATATGCAACTTTCATCCCTATTAAAAATATTTAAAATTGCTGTTTGCATTAATTTGCATAAATCACATGCTAAAATGATTTATTTCATAACTAAATAACCGTAGCTCCAATTTTAATAAACTTTATATGTAAATGGGGTGGAAAAATGCCTAGTTTAACATGGTGGACTTTATTTTCCTGTTTAACAACAATAAAATATGTTTTAGGGCAGAACAGTACCAAACTCTAAATATGCACATGGGGATTTTCCGGAATTGGTGTTTGTTGTTTCCGGCCTCATTTAAAATTGCCTAGATAGGTAGTTTTGTTATACTTCACCTCTTACCATGTTAATCAACATTTAATATTGTTGGGTACATAAGCAAGAGCGAACTAAATAATTGATGTGGTGTTTCGTCAATATGCAACTCGTTGCATATTGAGCTCCACTTAACTTGTAGTATTGTTTGTTGCACTTTGCCATGCCATGAATCATTAACCGGACATGCATCATACTTGTTTGTGCATCATGCCATGTTCATGCTTGTGCGTTTACCATGTTTTTTGTTTCTTTCTGGTGGTGCTTCTTAGTTCCGGTAATGTTGCGATCGTGAGGATTCATTCGACTGCTCCCGTTCGTCTTCTTCATAGACTCGTTCTTCTTCCTTGCGGGATCTCAGGCAAGATGACCGCTACCCTGGATCTCACTACTATCATTGCTATGCTAGTTGTTTCGTTCTATCGCTATGCTGCGCTACCTATCATTTTCTCTTCAAGCCTCCCAAATTGCCATGTCAGCCTCTAACCTTTTCACCCTTCCTAGCAAACCGTTGTTTGGCTATGTTACCGCTTTTGCTCAGCCCCTCTTATAGCGTTGTTAGTTGCAGGTGAAGTTGAAGATTGCTCAATGATGGACAGGATTATGTTGGGATATCACAATATCTCTTATTTAATTAATGCATCTATATACTTGGTAAAGGGTGGAAGACTCGGCCTTATGCCTGTTGTTTTGTTCCACTCTTGCCGCCCTAGTTTCCGTCATACCGGTGTTATGTTCCCGGATTTTGCGTTCCTTACGCGGTCGGGTGATTTATGGGACCCCCTTGATAGTTCGCTTTGAATAAAACTCCTCCAGTAAGGGCCAACATTGGTTTGACCATTTGCCTCACCTAACCCTTTTTTCCCTTGGGTTTCCGGAGCCCGAGGGTCATCTTTATTTTATCCCCCCCGGGCCAGTGCTTGTCTAAGTGTTGGTCCAAACCGAGCAATGTCCGACGCCCCTGGACCACCAGGGTCTATGCCAACCCGGAGTCTAGCTCATCCGGTGTGCCCTAAGAACGAGATATGTGCAGCTCCTATCGGGATTTGTCGGCACAGCGGGCGGTCTTGCTGGTCTTGTTTTACCATTGTCGAAATGTCTTGTAAACCGGGATTCCGAGTCTGATCGGGTCTTCCTAGGAGAAGGTCTATTCCTTCGTTGATCGCGAGAGCTTGTCATGGGCTAAGTTGGGACACCCCTGGAGGGTATAATCTTTCGAAAGCCGTGCCTGCGGTTATAGGCAGATGGGAATTTGTTAATGTCCGGTTGTAGATAACTTGACACCAGATCCGAATTAAAATGCATCAACCGCGTGTGTAGCTGTGATGGTCTCTTCTCGGTGGAGTCCGGGAAGTGAACACGGTTTCTGGGTTATGTTTGACGTAAGTAGGAGTTCAGGATCACTTCTTGGTCATTACTAGTTGACGACCGTTCCGCTTGCTCTCTTCTCGCTCTTATTTGCGTATGTTAGCTATCATATATGCTTAGTCGCTGCCGCAACCTCACCACTTTACCCCTTCCTTTCCTTTTAAGCTTTTCTAGTCTTGATACCCATGGTAATGAGATTGCTGAGTCCTCGTGGCTCACAGATTACTACAACAACAGTTGCAGGTACAGGTTTTGCGATGATCATGACGCGAGAGCGATGCTTGATTGTGTTGCGTTCTTCTTCTGCTTCTTCTTCGATCAGGGGGTAGGTTCCAGGTCGGCAGCCTGGGCTAGCAGGGTGGATGTCGTTTGAGTTTCTGTTTGTGTTTCATCCGTAGTCGGATGATGCTCTGATGTATTGTGATGTTGTACTCGTGTGGCATTGTATGCCTCTTGTATGTATCCCCATCTATTATGTAATGTTGATGTAATGATATCCACCTTGCAAAAGCGTTTCAATATGCGGGTCTATCCTTGTTGGGACCTTCGAGTTCCTTTTGGATAGGGTCGCATCTTGGGTGTGACAGTTAGCCTTGGTGATGATGATTTTATCACCCCAGAGGAACCCCTCGAACAAGAACGCTTCAAGTGATATCTCATCGCCATCACGCGGAGCCTAACAAATAAAGAGCAAGAGCTTCAAGCCAAACAGGATACGCTCAACGACAGATGGACCAATGTCCTAGCTGCCGAAGAATATGGCTTCGAACGACCAACAAAGAGTTACCCCAAAGGTAGACTGATGCCACATTTCGACGACGACGCCCTTGAGCCAATACCGTCAAAGTACGATAATGGTGATCAATCGGACCGACCACCACGTGGACGGGACAAAATGGGTCATCATGCCGAACATCCACCCGCGCCCCCTCACCGTAGAGGCAAGGAGACATCGGCGCTGAGCTACATGTACGACTTACGTCAGGACCTGACCAATAGAGCCGGCCAGACAAGATCAATCTATGGATCCATAGGATGTGCCCCATCACGAGATGACGGCCTTCAGGCCTGGCACAATGAATATAATCAAGTTCGGGGTCAGCACCAAACGCAGATGTCATCCGAACTCCGTCATGATGTTTCCTGGTATAGAGGTGTGACATGTCCTGAGTTCTTTACCAATGAAGTAATGCAGCACCAACTTCCGGAAGGGTTTAAGCCCGTGAACGTTGAGCATATGATGGAACGACGGATCCTGCCGTATGGGTTGAAGATTTTCTTCTCCATATTCACATGGCTCACGGAGATGAGCTCCATGCCATTAAATACCTTCCTATGAAGCTGAAAGGACCATCACAACACTGGTTGAATAGCCTCACAGAGAACTCCATTGGAAGCTGGGAAGATTTACAAGATGCTTTTCGGGCCAACTTTCAGGGAACTTATGTCTGGCCACCGGATGTTGATGGCCTAAGTCACATAGTCCAGCAATCCTGAGAGTCAGCTCGCAAACTTTGCAATCAGTTCCTAATTAAAAAGAACCAAAACATGGACTATCCAGACACTGAAGATGCATTCAAACACAGCGTCCGCGATGAATGGGTCGCTCGACACCTCGGGCAGGAAAAACCGAAGACCATGGCAGCTCTTACTGCACTTATGACCCGCTTCTGTGCGGGCGAAGATAGCTGGTTGGCTCGTAGAAGCAACAGTTCCCGTGACCCCGACACTTCTGAGGCCAGGGATACCAATGTAAGACCACGATGCAAAAAAACAAGCGTCAGAACAATAACGTCGAAACAGAGGATATGGCAGTAAACGCCGGATTATGTGGTTCCAAACCCGGTCAATGGAAGAAGCCTTTCAAAGGCAATAGGAACAGTGTTGTCGTTTTGGATACGGGGGTATCCATATTTTCCTGCTTGCGGCTCATGGCATGGCTCCATCGGCGTCCTGGTACGACCCAGTTTTTGCGCCCTACCTACATCATAGGCTATGGCAGGGGCATGCCCACCGCCGCCATAACCAGGCCCCCTCCCTAAAGCTCCTAGGGGGCCTATCGGCGTCACCCATCCTGCTCCACCTATGCCTCCTTAGGGCGAGGCAGTCCCGAGCGGTCTCCCCTAGGGTCGCGCCAAAGGCGCCAGCCTGCTCCCCTTGGGACGTGGAGCAAGGCCCGGAGGGCAGCGGCATGAGGCACGCGGGGCAGCGGCTCGGGCGCGGCCAGCCCGGAGGCCTACATACCAACCGCAATGGATTTGTGATACACGTCAAGGGAGGGCTCCAGCCGGCTCCCCGCACCAGGCTAGCTGCTGGAAGCGCATGAAGCCAGGGCTCTCCGCGAGCCGCCCCATAGCTTCACCAACACCTTCGATGATGACAGTCACTGGGTACAGCCGATACCTCGGGAGCGCGATTACCCTAACCATGAACCGCAGGTGAACCCAGTCACAACCGTCGCTAGGCCCCTAGGGCGACAGCCCCGCCGCGCGTGGGTGGACAGCCTTGGGAGCAGCGCGAGGGGAGCCCAGGAGCGGGGCCTCCCCTGTGCCGCATGGAGCAAGGAGCCTCTGCTGGGGAAGGCGCCGGCGAGCCCTTCCCCCTGGCAGAGGGCCTACGATAGCCGAGGGCACCACCAGCATCCTCCTTGCCCCTTGTTCTCGTCCTGGTTTTCGGACGCCCCAATGGTGGTCGGGGGTAGCGCAGTGTGGTCCCTTGTCGGGAGACTAGTAGCAAGGCCCCATGCCTATGAAGGTCTCCGGGTGTGACACTCTCACGTAATAATGAGTGGGGTTGTACACGCCCCGGAGTCTCCTCAGTTCCGCGTTGGGGCCTCACGAGGGAAACCACCCATGTCCAAGTGGAAGCACCATGCTCCGCGCTGGCCGTCGACACTGTCCCCCAATGACTACGCACACATCCAGTGGAAGCACTTAGCTCCGTGCTGGTGACAAGACCAGAAGACTAGCTAGGCGCCGAATGCGGCTATTTGCTTTCGCCCCTTTTTCTGTAACCCAGTTTGCTGTCTCTTGGAAAGAATTTGGAGTTTCGTGTTCTTATCAAAAGGAAAACGGGGGGAACTTTTCTTGACTTGTGTAACATCCTGGCTTTTGGCCCTTCTCTTTTTTCCTTTGATTTATTTGATTTTTTGCTCTGTTTTTCCGTTTTGAGTGGTTCCGTGGCCTTGCCAGCTGGAAATCATCCTCATCCCCCCTCCCAAGTGGCTCATCATTGTCAAAACTTTGCCAAGATCATGTCACTTCACTCCTTGATCGAACTATAAAATCCTTTTCTAGGAATATTATGTTTTCTATTAAAGGAATAACCCTATCTGCCCTAGGTTGTGAAGCAACCTATATTTCTGTAACTCCAAAAATTCCCAAATAATTCTCATAATTTCTTTGGCTCATATGTTGGTCAAATATGCCCAAACTTTCCTGTCCTAGCCCAAAAATAATTCCCCAATAATTATTCTTCATTTCTGTCCAGTGTGGCTTTCTGTGAAGGAAGTGCCACCAATCCTTTCTTGATTTCTCCCAAACTTCTTGGGCATGATATTCCATCCAAATCATTGCCACATGAAAAAATTCAACTTCATTTGCCTAGCCAACTTCCCTCAGTTATTTTTCAAAGTTTTTGTCAGACAGAAGGATTTGTGAAGGTAGTACAAGCTAGGAGTATCCAAATTAGATAAAAAATTTCACACCCCTTCAGGTGCTCATTTTAACCACCTCCTCCAAATTTCAGCCTCATCCAATCATCTATGTGAGCACAGGACCAAATCTTTGATTCTGGCAATATTTTCAGGATGTGAAGCAAGTGTATTTTATATTGCTTCAATAATTCTGATAAATTACCAGATGATGCTCCTATCCATATAACATCTCTCCACCAAATTTGGGATCATTTCATTGATCCATTTGATCACCAAAATTATTGCAAGTTCCTGGACAGAGATGATGTTTGTGAAGCAAGTACCATTTTGGCTTGACCATTTGGTATAAAAAAATTACAACATTTCTATATGTGCAAATCATCAAGCATTGCCAAATTTCAGCTCAAGTAGCCTCACCATGTGAGTGCATCATCCAAATGTCATCTCTGGACCATTTTGGTCAGTTGCAAAGCAACTATATTAATCCTTGGTCCATTTCTTCTCAAACTCCCCAGGATGATAGACCTTCCTAAGCTAGTCACTCCAGACAACACCTTTGATTCCAATTAATTTTCTGTTGACACTAGTGCAGGGCCATGTTTGTTGAAGTAAACTTCAAACAATAACTACCATTTAACCGCAGCACCTCTGCTCAAGCCAATGACACATAAATGCTCCACCCTGGAAGGACTAACCCCCAGACAAGGTTTTCCATCCCCTACAGTCCTCCCCATGTCATGTCGCGTGGGGACTACATAGCTGGCATCCCATTTACGCGCTTTGTGCGCAGTGGCCGCGTCCAGTGCTCGTTTGTGCTCGTCCCCTTTTCTCTCACATTGTCTTCACGCTTGTGAGCATGCCCAGCGTCTTCATTTATTCGTCGTTGTTCCCCTGGACCCCTCTCCCCCTTCGTCCGCTTCCTCACCGACGCTCGCTGCAGCATGCCCGCGGGCGAACTATGGAGATTTGGCTCTGTTCGTCAGCGTCGTCATCCTCCCCGTGCTCTGTTGGCCTCCTCTTCCCTGTGACACCCTCCCTTGTTCATCCCTCGTGGCCTACCATCGAGCTCGCGAGCATGGCCACGCATCCGCGGTGACGCCAGCTTGGCCACCTTACCCCGCACCTATTTAAGGCCTCCCCAACCATGTCTTTCTGCACCTGCATCACCCTCTCCTTACTAGAGACCTCCCCAACCTCTTCCCCGAGCTCGAGGAGCTCCTCTGCCCCGCCATCGCTGCCATGACCTCCGCAGCCATCTTCTCCAATTCACTCCGAGCCGAGCCCGTCCCATCCTTCTACCTCCACTAGAGCCCCACCTAGTCCCCAACGGACCTCCCCAACAGCTCTCCTCCTCCTTTGGTGGCTTCTTGCCGCGAGCTCACCGGTGCCCATAGACCCCGCCCGCTAGTGTCGAAGCCGTCATCACCTTAGTCCACCTCGTCGGTCGCCAAGGGGACCTATGGATACAGCTCGATGCGCTGAGCTCACCTGTGTGCAGCACGTCGCAGGAGATGGCTTACATTAGTAGCAGGCGCCGTCAGGGTGAGCCCCTACCTCGGCCGCGCGCGGGCTGGAGGTTGGAGGCGCTGAACTGGCCAGGCGGGCCCCGCTTCGCCTTGACCTCACCTGTCAGCCGCTCGTGCGTTGATAAGGCCCCGATGACGTGGTAAGGTTATGGGCGTGCTGATGATGCAGTCTATTGACATGTCTCTCGCCGATGCCTCCAAAGAGGGAAGGTTATGGGCATGCGGTACCCTGTCCCCGTAAGCAGACATAACCCTGTTTGGCCATAGTTGGATTTTGAGCGCTTTTGTCCCCGTTTGGGACTGTTTTTGTTTTGCCACTATGGTGGCCGTTGGATGCCTTTGGTAGGCACGTGGCCACCCATGACTTAGCCGGAGGGGAGTTGGTCGGAGTGGCCAGGAGAGTGTCATGGTAGTAGATCGGTTTTGTCGGAACGCCGTTGGTCCACCCAAATGGGAGTGTGAGGTCATGGGTTCAGTGGTGTGGGTAAAGTGCGCTACCTCTGCAGTGTGTGTGTGTGTGTGTGTGTGTTTAATATATCGATTGCAAAGTCCTCGGTCATTGGCACAAGTTCGTACTAGGTCACACCGTTCGATCAACACGCACATGACGGAATGACTTATAGATGATTTATATGTTGATGTGTGTGAGTAGTAACAGTTTGGCAGGATGTTGATGATGATGTTGAGATGATCTTAAGAAAGATCATTCAGGGGCTGTTTGGAATACAGCCGACAAGCGCCCTACCAATTTTTCGGCGTTGACTAGCACGCCCGGCAGCCGTTTGGATTGGAACCAACGTTTCGCGACCACGCCAAAATTTCGGCAGCTTCGTTCAGTTTTTGCGCCCGCGAGTTGGCGGAACCGCGGCGGTTGATTCCTTCGCCAATTTTTTGGCGAGCCCGCTATTGGCGGGGCGGACTGGGGCGTGATCCAAACAGCCCCTCAGTTTGTGATGTTGTCACGAGGTGATCTTGTGGATGTTTTGATCACGAGGTGATCAGGTGGATCATGAGGTGATGGAGATGGTATATTGCTTGGCCGGTAAGCCAAGAGTGAGATTGCTGTTGGGATTTAGATGTTATCAGTATGGTAGTAGTTTCGTATCATGCTTAGTAGTTGCTTTCATATCATGATAGTTGTTAATTTAATTAACCTGCTTAATGCTATGTTGTTATTTTGCCTTGATGCTTTGGTTGTTGTCAGCTTCCAAGTACATTCAATGTACTAACCTGGTGTGTCATGCCAGATTGCAGGCGATGTCGTGTTTGATTGATTGCTTGTCGAGGTGTCCGCGCATGCGAGCTAGATTGTGTCCCAGCCAGAGTCCCTGCAGAGTTGAGTTCACCATCGTCGTCATTGTTAAACTGCTAGAATATTTCCGCTGCTACGAGTTGTTCTGCTGCTAGCATAGAGCAAGTGTGGTATCGCAGGCATAGTGTCTCCGTGCTAATGTGAACCTTTGTAACATAAAACCTTTGTATTTATCCTTTGTAATAAGAGTTGATTTGTTCTATGTCAAGCAGTGTCATATTCCAAAAGACTTCTCCTCGATCTTTGTGCTGGAATACAGGGCGTTCTGGTTTCTCTGAGCCAGGGTGCCACATGCTATCAGAGCAGGTCTGGCTGTAGGATGCCTTAGTCGGTGCGAGCAGTAGAAACCGGTAGAAATCGGTAGTATAGAGTCTGGCTTGTTTGTTGCACTTGGTTGTTGCATTTGTTTGTTGCATAGCATGCATAGCTGGCATTGGATCCTGATCCACTACAGCTCAGCCTTTGCATCTCCAGTTTCCTTTTTCTTTCGGTGTTTGGTGTCATTTCTGTCTTAGCAGAGTGATGTCAAGTGATCATGACACTGTTTGCAAAAATGGTGCTCACGTATCACGCTGATTTCCTTCTTTCAGCCCCACCTATTCTTTCAGTGATGGACATGCTTCTATCCCGGATCATCCTTTTATCTTGTCGTGTTGGCAACCATTAATGATCTTAGTCATCACGAAATGGCAATGCCAGCAGACTGCCTTTTCCCCACTATCCTATTCCTTGGACGAGTACGGATCTTTTCCGTCTGCTTGATAATAATGTGGTCGCGACATTCGTGTCCCACTACATAGTTATTGAGTGCGTCCTCATCTCCGAGCTAGTCCAGGTTGCTACATGGCTAAGCCAGCACTTGGTGTAACGATGTTTACACCAATTCTTCCAAACATTTATACGTCCTCGTGCACATCGTCACAGCATGCTAGATCATAGTACCGGAGATTCCGTGAAATTTGTGTGCTTAAGTAGGCATGCATATTGTGTGAGTAGCAGTAATATGTGACTTTGTTTATGTGTGTTTTTGTTTAGTTGAGTTTTCTTTTTCTTCTTTCTTTTTGGGCCCCAGTGTTACATATTTTTCCCCTATAAAGAGTTGCTCATCAACCGACACGCGACTTGAAGAAGCAATAAAGATTTCAAATATTTGGAAGAAGCTCAGCTAAACATTATGGTCTACCCAGTCAACTGCATTATAGCATTAATATCAGCTCAGAATACCAATGGTGTCTTGGGTTGACTATCAGCATCAAGTCCACATCAGTACAAAATCCTCACACACTAATGATCCAGCCAGCAGGAAGACAAGTCAGGAACAAGATCAACGGTATATTTTCAGTCAAAGGTATGGACCATATACAAAGTTTTGGCTCAGTAATGAATGATGCTTGAAATATGTTATCATCCAAAATAAAGTCAGAATGTGATATGCTTAAGGAAGATGGCCAAAGAAATTTCCTCATGCAAGTAGTCAGTCGCATAATATTATGGGTGTGTATATGGTTTCCAGTCTGCATATCACAGTATGAAGTTTTGGATATGAGAAACTCAGACTTACTCCACACGCTATCGGAAGAAATTTATGATGCAAGGCTCCTCAAATTTTCCTCAGCATGATATGTGAACAGTTTTCGGTCCACGATACCCAGTCTTCCACGGTAAGATACCCAATGAAATCTTATGACATAAGGAATGGAATCTTCCTCAAGAAGAAAACCCGAGGAGAAGCTTCTCAAGTACGGAACCCAGGCTTCTCCAGCACAGTACTCAGGTCAAGCTTCATGTGAAATATATCGAGACTTCTTCTGCATGCTACCCAGACAAAAGCTTTGAGTAGAAGCTACCGAGTGTTCCTCAGCAAGCTATTCGGATGGCTTCTCTCGTAAGCCACTCAGCCCACGACAATTCCACACTATGCACCGTCCTCAAAGATTATATGGTGAGTTGGCAGCATCTTGCAGTGCAGTTCAAGAATCCGAGTTGCAATAATTTTGTCAGAAGTATCACCCAGTCAGGACATATGCCTACCGCAAGGATCGAATGTTTGGTGACATCTCTCTTATATATACGGTGAGCATGCACCCTAGTCAGACTAGTCCCCCATACGAGATGCGACAAGGATCAAGCAAATATGCCTAAGGAAAGTAAGGATCCCACAACATCATGAATCATGAAAAGGAAGATAAGCAGAGATACATCTCAAGTAATGAAATGATCGATGAGTGCTGGAGCTGACAACAGAGAATCCACAGTCGTGAGAATGGTTACCTAAGTCATTCTTCCCGCACATAATGAGGAGATCTCATAAACTATTGTCGTCATCTGGTATGATTGGTCTCAACAACGAGCTCTGTACAGCTACAAGCCCCGAGTATATGTCATATATGTGCTGACCCAGTCCAGGAAACAAGCACAAGGAATAATGCACTAACCACGTCCATGGTCATAGGAAGAATCAAGGACATGTGTGGCCAAGTTATTTCAGTAAGGTATCCTAACAATGAAAATCATGACCGTGAAAGCATGAGACTGACAGCAAAGGTATGATGATTTTTGCACGACCATCAGGGTCCGGATACCCAAGTCAGTTGGAGGCCCTGATGACATATGGATCCACAAAGGCATACCCTCAGAGACCTACTATTTTCTACAAGGGTTTCATATCCCGCTGACCTACTTGAAGTGGTTAGTGTGGAATATCCAAGTCTGTACTGTCAGATCCAAGATTCCTTTCCAACCTCCACAATTTGACTTCAAAGGCAGTATTAAAGCAGCTTACAACCAGTTACCGTAGATGGGCATGCCGACAAAATGAGAAAGTCAAAAGCCGAACCATAAGCTCAGAAGGTATATTCACTAGTGGAACCAAGTGCATCGACAACGGGTCATGAAAAATATTTTCCCGCTAGCACTCCTGTCAGAACCACAAGGTATTAATATTTGAGGTATGACACATCTATAAATCCATACCCCGTTATATCTCTGACGACAAAAGGCAGTCGAATATTTTGTACATACCTCATGCTCGAGCCAAAGAAATAAATCAAGATAAATCAGTACCACCTGTGAGCAGTCAGATCCCATCAGGAGAATGGCCATGATTATCAGCATCTATTGAACCCAGAAGGCATGCATTTGTTTGTGCAAACTCCTTGGCAGAATTAAAAAGTTTTCATGATCAAAGGAAAATTTATGCTCGGATCCATTGGATATCACCATAGGTTTGGAGAATGAACGTCAGTAAAAAGGAATTGGTACGTGAGCAAAAACTCGTCAGAATTTGGGGAAAGGTGAAGCAAACCACCCCATAGCAAGGTAAGTTGATCATCTGAAATTCTTGGGGTAACAATAAATAAAGGAAAAAGGATACCCGAGGTGGAAACGGTGTCCTCAAGTCATACTTGTTCCCTGAGCAACCAAATCTCCAGGATGAGATATCTTTAAGGGGGGAAGAGTTGTAACAGCCTGGCTTTTGGCCCTTTTCTTTTTCCTTTGATTTATTTGATTTTTTGCTCTGTTTTTCCTTTTTGAGTGGTTATGTGGCCTTGCCACCTGATTTATTTGAGTTTTTGCTCTGTTTTTCCTTTTTGAGTGGTTCTGTGGCCTTGCCACCTGGGAAATCATCCTCATTCCCCCTCCCAAGTGGCTCATCATTCTCAAAACTTTGCCAAGATCATGTCACTTCACTCCTTGACCAAATCCTAAAATCCTTTTGTAGGGAATATTCCTTTCTCTATTAAAGGAATAACCCTATCCGCCCTAGGTGGTGAAGCCTATATTTCTGTCAATCCAAAAATTCCCGAATAATTCTCATAATTTCTTTGGGTCATATATTGCTCAAATATGCCCAAACTTTCCTGTCCTAGCCCAAAAATATTGCCCCAATAATTATTCTTCATTTCTGTCCAGTGTGGCTTTCTGTGAAGGAAGTGCCACCTATCCTTTCTTGATTTCTCCCAAACTTCTTGTGCATGATATTCCATCCAAATCATTGCCTCATGACAAAATTCAACTTCATTTGCCTACCCAACTTCCCTCGGTGATTTTTCAAAGTTTCTGTCAGACAGAAGGCTTTGTGAAGGAAGTACTAGCTAGGAGTATCCAAATGAGATGAAATTTTTCACACCCCTTCATGTGCTCATATTAACCCCCTCCTCCAAATTTCAGCTTCATCCAATCATCTATGTGAGCACAGGACCAAATCTTTGATTCTGGTTATATTTTTAGGTTGTGAAGCAAGTGTATTTTATATTGCTTCAATAATTTTGATAAATTTCCAGATCATGCTCCTACGTATATAACATCTCTCCACCAAATTTGGGGTCATTACATTGAGCCATTTGATCACCAAAATTATTCCAAGTTCCAGGACAGAGATGATGTTTGTGAAGCAAGTAGCATTCTGGCTTGTCCATTTGGTATGAAATTTGTACAACATCTCTATATGTCCAAATCATCAAGCCGTGCCAAATCTCAGCTCAAGTAGCCTCACCATGTGAGTGCATCATCCAAATCTCATTTCTGGACCATTTTGGTCAGTTGCGAAGCAACTATATTGATCATTGGTCCATTTCTTCTCAAACTCCCTAGGATGATAGTCCTTCCTAAGCTAATCACCCCAGACAACACCTTTGACTCCAATTAATTTTCTGTTGATCACCAGTGCATAGCCAAGTTTGCTGTAGTAAACTTCAGATGATGACAACCATATAACTGCAGCACCTCAGCTGAACCCAATGACACATAAATGCTCCACCCTGGAAGGACTAACCCCCAGACACCCCTACAGTCCTCCCCGTGCCATGTCGCATTGTGACCACATAGCTGGCATGCCCATTTACGCGCTCTGCGCATAGGGGCCACGTCCAGTGGCCGTTTGTGCTTGGCCCCCTCTCCCTCTCGTCGCCTTCGTGCTTGTGAGCATGCCCAGCGTCTTCATCTCTTCTTCGATGTTCCCCTGGACCCCTCTCCCCGTCCGTACGCTTCCTCACCGACGCTCGCTGCCGTGTGCCCACGGGCGAACAGTGGCCATTTGACTCTGTTCGTCACTGTCGTCATCCTCCCCGTGCTCCGTTGGCCTCCTCTACCCCGTGAGACCCTTCCCCTATTCCTCCCCCATCGCCTACCGCCGAGCTCGCGAGCGTGGCCACTCGTCCATGGCTCCGGCTACTCGTCCGCGGCGACACCAGATCGGCAACACCCTCTCCTTCCTAGAGCCCTCCCCAACCCATTCCCCGAGCTCAAGGAGCTCCTCTGCCCCACAATCGCCGCCATGGCCGCCACAGTCATCTTCTCCAATTCACCCGGAGCCGAGCCCCTCCCCTCCTTCTACCACCAGAGCCCACCCTAGTCCCCAACGGACCTCCTCAGCAGCTCTCCTCCTCCTCTGGTGGCTTCTTGCTGTGAGCTCACCGGCTCCCGTAGACCCCGCTCGCTGGAAAAAAACTAAACCGATCTATACAAAAAAACAACCGCGATTTTTTTAAAACGGGCGGTTTTCTAAAGAAAACTGCCAGCGCGGCGGCCAATCCAGCGACTACCTCGCGGGGGGTCCGGCGAGACAGGGCGGCGGCTCCGGCGGTGGGACGGCAGCGCGGCGAGGGGGTGCGGTGGCGCGGCGAGGGGTGGCGGCAGCGTCGGCGGCGGGATCCGGCGGCGGCGGCGGCACACGGTGGCGACGCAGGTCTTGGGGCGGGATAGGGATGGCGACTAGGGTTTCGGCCCGGGGTGGGCCGTCGGCCTCTAAAGGCCGCACGGGGGCAGTGTCCAGGTCGGACACGGCCCGGTAAGGCGGTAACCTTTTTTTTTTAATAATTTGGACGTGCAGAAAAAGAAAGAAAAGAAATACTAAACGGACTCCAAAAATCCCGAAATAAATTTTCCCCGTCCTCTAAAAATAAGCCAGACAAGATGAACACTTATTTGGGCCTAAAATGCAATTTTGAAAAACGCGCATTTTTCCTATTTCAAATAAAATAGCAATACAACTCCGAAATAAAATCTTATTTGATTTTATTATTAAATCCCCAATATTTCTTTATTTTGGGAAAGTCATTTTATTCCCTCTCTCTTATTTTTATAATAGAAATATTCAAATGTAAAATAATTAAAATCAAACGATCCTATTTTAAAAATTAGAGAAAACTCAAATATGAAAATAACAAAATCCCCAACTTCTCTCTTTGGGTCCTTGAGTTGCGTAGAATTTCTAGGATCAAGCCAAAATGTAATAAAATATGATATGCAATGATGATCTAATGTATAACATTCCAAATTGAAAATTTGGGATGTTACAAACCTACTCCCCTTAAGATGAATCTCGCCCTCGAGATTCGGGTTGGCTAGAAAATAGGTGAGGGTGGTCCTTCAGTAGGTCTTCCTCTCACTCCCCGGTGGCTTCATCTTTCGTATGGTGGCTCCACTGAACTTTGCAAAATTTTATAACTTTGTTGCGTGTGACTCGGCTGGCAAACTCGAGAATCTTGACTGGTTTCTCCTTGTAGGTCAAATCGCTATCCAACTGAATCGCTTCCAGTGGCACTGTATCTCTCAGAGGTATATCGGCCATCTCTGTGTGGCACTTCTTCAACTGGGAAACATGGAACACATCATGAACTCCTGACATTCCTTCGGGTAATTCCAACTTGTAAGAAACTTCTCCCATACGCTCCAACACTTTGTATGGTCCCACAAAATGCTTAACTCCTCGAAGTTGGGACACACGAAGATAAACTCTGTCTCCGACTTCGTAAATGGTCTCCTTGCGTTTAGAATTCGCAGAGCTCTTCTGCCTGGACTGGGCTATCTTGAGCCTATTGCAAATCAGCTTAACCTTCCTTTCAGACTCTTTAATCAAATCTGGTCCAAACAACTGACAGTCTCCAACTTCATCCCACAACAATGGTGCCCTACACCTCCTTCCTTACAAAGCTTTGAAAGGGGCCATCTTCAAATTGAATTGATAACTGCTATTGTAAGATAACTCTGCATATGGCAAATTGTCTTCCCAACTAGATCCATAATCTAGCGCACAAGCTCTCAGCATGTCCTCCAGAATTTGATTGACTCTCTCAGTATGTCCATCTGTTTGTGGATGAAAGGCAGTACTAAACTCTAGCCTGGTACCCAAAGTTTCGTGCAACTGATTCTAGAACTTTTAGGTAAACCTGGTTCCTCTATCTGATACAACGGTCCTCGGAACTCCATGCAGACATACGATCCTGGTCATGTATATCTTCGCCAACTTAGCACTGGTATAAGTGGTCTTCACTGGGATGAAATGAGCTACCTTCATCAATCGATCGACTACAACCCATATCGAGTCATAGCCTCAACGAGTCATGGGCAATCCCGTGATAAAATCCATGCCTAGCTTATCCACTTCCATTCGGGTATCGGCAATGGCTGTCGCAATCCTGCTTGCTTCTGATGCTCTGACTTTACTCTCTGACATACATCACAAACTGCTACATACTTTGCAATATCTTTCTTCTTTCCGGTCCTCCAGAAAGTGTCCTTCAAATCCAGATACATCTTGGTATTTCCTGGGTGAATCGAATACGGTGAATCATGGGCCTCTTGCAGAATTAACTTCCTGATCTCCGGGTCATTAGGCACATAAATGCGGTCCTCAAACCATAAGGTATCGTGCTCATCCTCAAAAAATCCCTTAGCTTTTCCTTTGCTCATCCTCTCCTTTATCTCGGCAATCTCCTTGTCTGTCTTCTGAGCTTCTCTGATCTTATCCATCAAAGTAGGCTGAATCTCCAATGCTGCTACATAGCCTCTCGGAACTATCTCCAAACATAGCTCGCGAAGATCTTCGACTAGCTCCTTTGGTAACTCTCCGGTCAAGAGAGTGTTGACATGGCTCTTGTGGCTCAACGCATCGGCTACTACCTTAGCCTTTCTGGGGTGGTAATGCAATCTCATACCATAATCTTTTATGAGCTCCAACCATCTCCTTTGCCTAAGATTCAACTCCTTCTATGTGAAGATGTACTTCAAACTCTTGTGATCCGTATACACCTCACAACGGTTTCCGATGAGAAAATGTCTCCATGTCTTCAACGCATGCACTACGGCTGCTAACTTCAAATCATGTGTAGAATAATTCAACTCATGGGGTTTAAGTTGTCGTGAGGCATACGAAACAACTCTTCCCTCTTGGATAAGCACTGCTCCAAGTCCTCGACGAGAAGCTCGCAATAAAGTTCATAATCCTTGCGCTGATATGGCAGGATCAATACTAGTGAAGTAACCAGCCGTTTCTTCAACTCCTGGAAACTGGCCTCACATTCCTCAGTCCAATTGAACTTGGTGTCCTTATTCAACAACTCCGTCATGGGTTTTGCAATCTTCGAGAAATTCTCAATGAACCTCCGGTAGTATCTTGCGAGTCCAAGAAAACTCCGGATCTCTCCAACTGTGGTGGGTGCTTCCCAATTTGTCACATTGACAACTTTGGTGGGGTCTATTGCTATTCCTTTTTCGGATATAACATGTCCGAGGAATCCAACTTCCTTCAACCAAAACTCACACTTGCTGAATTTGGCATATTGCTGATGTTCTCTGAGCTTCCCAAGTACCAAACGCAAATGCTCCTTATGCTCCTCTTCATTCTTTGAGCATACCAGAATATCATCAATGAGCACCACAACAAACTTATCCAGAAACTCCATAAACACCTTGTTCATCATGTTCATGAAATAGGCAGGTGTGTTAGTCAGACCAAATTACATAACGGTATACTCATATAGCCCATACCTTGTGGTAAAAGCTGTCTTAGGTATATCCTGCTCTCGAATCTTCAACTGGTGGTATCCTGACCGCAGATCGATCTTGGAAAATACCTTAGCTCCTTGCAACTGGTCAAACAGATCATTGATCATCGGCAGTGGGTACTTGTTCTTGATTGTCACTTCATTTAATCCTCGATAATCAACAACCATCCTCAATGATCCGTCCTTCTTCTCCACTAGAAGCACTGGTGATCCCCAAGGTGATGAACTTGGGTGAATATAGCCTTTATCAAGTAACTGCTAAATCTGCTTCTTAATTTCCTCCAAATCCTTTGCGGGCATCCTGTACGGTCTCTTAGATATTGGCCCTTTTCCTGGCAAAAGCTCAATCAAAAACTCAATATCTCTATCTGGTGGCAGGCCTAGCAACTCTTCTGGAAATACGTCAGGGAAATCCTTCACCACTTGTACTTCCTCCTGTACAACTCCTGATAAGGAATTCACTTGAGTCCTCTTTGGCACATGCCGGGATACATACTTGATCCTTCTTCCTTCTGTGGTGGTAACAAAAATCCACTTACTGGCGCAATCAATGTTTCCTCCATACATCGATATCCAATCCATTCCCAGAATCACATCCAAACCTTGGACTAAAAAATGATTAAATCCGAGGGGAAAACATGCCTACCTATGGTCAATGGCATCTGAAAACATCCTTTACTGGCCATATACTCCGCTCCTGGTGAGCTTACTAACATAGGTGTTCTAAGAACCTTGGTGGGCAGTTTATACTTATCCACTTGATATGTATGAATGTGATGCACCAGTATCAAAAAGAACGATTGCACTAAATGAATTAACCAAAAACTTACCTATTACTGCATCCGGCTAAGCTTCAACCTCCTCCATGTTAACGTGGTTCACCTATCCCCTGTTGAAAGGGTTCCGCTTCTTCCCAGAGCTTCCATTTTGATTTCCAATCTTAGCTTCAGGACATTCATTGGCATAATGTCCAGTCTTCTGTTACTTGTAGCAAGTGACGTGGCTCAGGTCCTTCTTGGCTGGGGTTGATGGGTTGGTACGGTTCTGGCTGTTGCTTCCTCCATTCCCATTACCATTCTTGGGGGTACTATGGTTGTGCAAACTCCCTCCTCCATGGGTATGCTGAAAAGGTCCTCCCGAGTTCGGGGTAAAACGAGGCTTCTACTGAGCTCCAGAATTGTACTTCCCTTGTCCATACTTCCTCTTGTGGTTCTCAATCTGGTGCTGCTTCCCTTCGATTATGAGAGCTCTATCTACCAACTCCTGGTAGTTGTTGAAGGTTGCCACCATCAACTGCATGCTCAACTCATCATTTAGTCCTTCCAGAAACTTCTCCTACTTAGCTGCATCTGTAGCAACGTCATCTGGAGCATAACGTGCTAGCTTACTAAAGTCATCCACATACTGGTCAACTATACATCCTCCTAGGTGCAAGTTGTGAAACTCACGCTTCTTCATGTCCATAGATCCTGCTGAAACATGGGCAGTACGGAAAGCCTGCTGAAACTGGTCCCATGTGACAGTGTCGATGGGATAAGTGGCTCTGAAATTCTCCCACCATGATGTTGTGGGTCCATCAAGCTGATGTGCGGCAAAACGCACTTTCTCCGCATCTATGCATCCTGCAGAGGTCAGCTCCCTTCCCATCTTGCGGAGCTAATCATGTGCAACTATGGGCTTGGTGCTACTGGAGAACACCGGCGGATTCAGCCTCAAGAAACGAGCAAAGTGATCAACAGGTGGTGGTGGTGGTGGGTAGTTGTTGTTGTTGTTGGTGTTCCCCTGATTCTGATTATAGACTAGTATCTGAATCAATGCATTCTGCTGCTGGATCAACTGAGTGAGCTTTGGTGGAAAAGCAAATCCATTGTCACATCTCGGAGGCATTTGAGGGTTTAGAAAATATGAGAATACAGAATAGAATGAGGTCTATAGAGAAAAACACTACCCATATGCACATGAGACAAACACAATCATATCACTTCAATAAATCAAACAAGGGCATACAACGGTCTAACTATCATTACAAAGTGCTCGGACTATACTATATACATGGGGGAATACTACTACTATTATGGTGGTCGACTAGAAAAATTGATCGGTCGAAGACTCCATGATATCTGCTCCAGCTTCACCAACAAAGTCATCATCGCTATCGTCTAGGTCCGAGTCGGTGTCGTCGATGATGATGTAGTTCTCCGGGCAAGTGCAATCAACGTGTTCTCCTCCAGTAGCGGGGAATCCCATGAATACTTTTATCTTCTTCTTCAGATCATCATTCTTCTCCATGAATGTAGTCATTTCCTCCTCATATCCATCGCGTGTAGACTTGAGTTCTTACTCCAGTTCCGTGATCTTGGTCATAGCCTTCTTCAGATCTATCATGCCTGCGCACATCTAGTTCTCCTGGCGACAAATGTGCTGGTTTAACTCCTGGATGAATGCTGCAATGGACCTATCCTTTCTGGTGCTGATCATCTCCCATTGCTCATCTCGGTGCCCACAAATCTGGTAGATAGTATCCTTGAGATCCTTGTGGTAAACTTCTGCAATGCGTCCCATGGTGATGTGGGCTTCCATGCTCTTTCCTAGACTCTGGGTTGGTGCATCAAAGGAAAACTCTATGGGCTCAGTGACGGGCATGAACGTCCTTCCTAGAACTTGAACTTGAATCATCCAACGCTCCTCTTCTGGTAGAGTGGCGATGTAGGTCCCGATGAAGCTTGGGACTCCCATGTTTAGGTATCTAGTGACTTCCTTCAAGTGGCGTCGAAAAGGTGTATCTTCATCCGGTTGCGTGAACTTGTTCCTTGCATCCGCCATCCTAAAGAGTATAAAAGGTGAGGAGTCAGAAATGAGAAGAGAGTAGTGATCTAGGTCTTTAGGTTAGTGGTCGTGTCCTGAAGTCAGTGTGTGCTCTGATACCATCTTGTAGCGACCAGACCTCAAACAGTCTGATCTCTGTGCATCAGTGTCATCCCTGGATCGGTAATGCTGACAAGCACAGTAGCAATCACACACTTATTACATCGAATGTCTCAAAAGAGAACTTATTACAATAAATATGGCTTAAGGCCATCTAATAACAATAAGAGCGGATGGCTTGGAAGATAAAGCGAGTCCATCAACTCCAACGACATCACTGAGTATAAGATCACGAACTAAGGCACCTTACTCATAGTATGAAAAGTATGCAACATGAACGTTCCAGCCCGAAAACGGGTCAGCACATGCAATATGCTAGCAATGTAACACATAGAGAGTAGTAAACAGAATAATGCTATCAGTACATGCATATATGGCTGGTGGGAAGCTCTATGATTATAGTTTTGCATAAAGACAATTTTTCCCTACAACAAAGGAATATATTTTATTTAACTATCATGGTGGTTGTTAAACATTGAGACGGTTCACCCAACTCAATCCCAATTAAGCATCATCATTAAACCCAAACATAATTAATTAGCATGATGAGATTGTCCATAACCAGGGACATGGCTAACCATGATTAGTTTGTACACTCTGCAGAGGTTTGCGCACTTTTCCCCATAAGAATCGATCTCCTCCGTTGGATTTTTCGCACTACAAGGTGTTTGAGAAACGGATGACCGAGACATAGCCTTTTAGAAGTGTTTGCACCTTACGATGGGTAGATAGTTACACCTATTTTCCCCTACATCTACTAGTCTACCACTGTAAGAGTTCACACGACTTAATCAATTATGCTAGAGGCCATAGTAGCTTGTGGCTGCACATGGAAGTTTCTAGCATGAATTTTCTCATGATCCCTTTGAGCCTGGGTGGCGGGTCCATAGGAGAATCATACGGTACCCCGGGATTTCCAAAAATACAGGCAACACTGGGTTCCCCAGGTGCCTCAATCCACCCAGATGTGTGTTAAAGTTGCCACCTTAATTAATCCATTAATTAACAATCTCACATCTATCATGGATTCACTCACCCAATCCACGTCTACTAGCATAGCATAGCAATATAAGCAAACGTAGAAGTAACTCCCAAAGGTTTGATAATAAACAGGTAATAGGTACTACCTCATCTACTTCCCAGAACCCACATGTTGAACTGATCCTAACCACGCAATTATTTATGGGTTGATCTAATGCAATAAAACTGGGTAGTAAAATGGTATGATCAAAGTGTTACTTGCCTTGGTGATGATCCGTGAAACCTCGACACTCGTAGTAGCAAGCTGCGCACTCCGGGTACTCTATCGCAAACAAACAAGCATACAATGAGTACTCATCTCATGCACGGGTAAAACTCAAATAAGAGATCTAACCAGAAAGTTCAACTTAAGAACTTTGGTTTGCAAAAAGAATCAAATCAAACGAAGCAACGAAACTCAAACGGCGAAAGAAACAAGCTTCGTTTACTAATTTGGACCAAAGTCAACTTTTACAGTAGCAAAAACTTGTTTCAGTAGGTTCAATGGAAAAAGGGTTTCGAGATGAAACTGTAGGCGCTTGAATTGCATGATTCCGATAAACGAGCGAAAAGTTATACTAGAACGAAAAATCGGATCAGAAATCGTGATCGAAAATAATCGCGGAAAATCCAAGAAAAAGAAAAACTGACGAGCAGGCTAACAAACAAACGTTCGCTGTCTGCGGCTAAACGACGAAAACCGTTCGTCAAAACGAACGTATGGATGATCGTCCACAAAATAAATAAACCAGAAAAAAACTAAACCGATATATATACAAAACAACCGTGGTTTTTTTTTAAAAAACGGGCGGTTTTCTAAAGAAAACCGCCGGCGGCGGCGGCGAATCCGGCGACTACCTCGGCGGGGTCCGGCGAGGCGGGGCGGTGGCTCTGGCGGCGGGATGGCCGGTGGGATGGCGGCGCGGCGAGGGGCGGCGGCGTCGGGGTGTGGCGGCGCGGCGAGGGGCGGCGACAGCGTCAGCGGCGGGATCCGGCGACGACGGCGGCACACAGCGGCGGCGGCGCAGGTCTCGATGCGGCGCGTGGTTGGCGGCTAGGGTTTTGGCCCGGGGCGGGCCGTCGTTCTTTAAAGGCCGCCCGGGCGCAGTGTCCAGGTCGGACACGGCCCAGTAAGGCGCTAACCTTTTTTTTAAATAATTCAGACATGCAGAAAAAGAAGGAAAAGAAATAGTAAACTGACTCCATAAATCCCGAAATAAATTTTCCCCGTCCTCTAAAAATAAGTCGGACAAGATGAACATTTATTTGGGCCTAAAATGCAATTTTGAAAAACGCGCATTTTTCCTAATTCAAATAAAATAGCGATAAAACTTCGAAATAAAATCTTATTTGATTTTATTATTAAATCCCCAATATTTCTTTATTTTGGGAAAGTCATTTTATTCCCTCTCTCTTATTTTTATAATAGAAATATTCGAAGGTAAAATAATTAAAATCAAGCGATCCTATTTTCAAAATTTGAGAAAACTCAAATATGAAAATTGAAATCCCCAACTCTCTCCGTGGGTCCTTGAGTTGCGTAGAATTTCTAGGATCAAGCCAAAATGCAATAAAATATGATATGCAATGATGATCTAATGTATAACATGCCAAATTGAAAATTTGGGATGTTACACCTGGAGCATCAAGGTGTGCTTGCACTTCATCGTCCAGCGGCGGTTCACTTCATGTGCAGTCTTCTTCGCAAGAAATGTGACGTCCCGATCTGCTGCTGAAGAGAAGACAGATCGGTGCAAGCAGAGGCCAAGGTGGACTCGGAGGAGGTCAGAGCTTCCTTGGCACCTCTCTCACGCTGCTACGCAGATTCCAGCTTTGTCTTCAAGGCGGTGTTCCTGCCCTCAAGCTCAGCCTCGAGAAGCTCCAACTTCAGACGATATTCGTCCGCAAGAACCACGAGAACCCCCACCACCTTTTGATTGACCTCCAGCTGAACTCTGGCCTCCCGGGCGGAAATGTCATCCTCAGCAGTGGCCGCCTAATGCTCCCTCATCTCCAGTCGTTCAAGATCCAGGCTGTGCTCCACTGCGTCCAGTGGCAGATCCTCCTCGCGCTGCTGGATTTCCGCCTCGACAGAAAGCACCTCGCGTGGTGACGTGATACGTCTCCAATGTATCTATAATTTATGAAGCATTCATGCTATTTTATTATCTGTTTTGAATGATTATGGGCTTTATTATACACTTTTATATTACTTTTGGGACTAACCTATTAACCGGAGGCTGTGACACTCCAAATTTTTTGGTGTTTTGTTTTTCAAAAGAGCCTTGCTTGGTTTGAAAGGAGGTCATTTAAACCCTTCCTAAAAACCATCTTCTAAGTTTGCCCTCTCAAAATCCTTTTCTTGGATTTGGTTTCTTTTAAAATGAAAACCCTTTTAGTTTTGGGCTTTTATTTGGTTTTGATCCTTCAAAATTTTACCATGCCTCCTATGGTGAAATTTTCACAAAACCTCTCCTCCCACTATAGTTCAACCCAAACATTCTGTCCAAACTAATAAAATCCATTTTTGGACTTTATTCCAACTATTTCTCCTCCCAAAAATAATTCTGTCTTTTCTTTTGAGCCTAGGTGGATTGCAAAGCAAGTACCCCAAAGCTTATGACTTTTGACCTCAACTAAACACCCCTGGATAGTCCTTTGTACCCACAACCCAGAACCATCTTGATCCACTCTTCTCCTATTCAAATATTTCAAAATTCACTCACTGCAAGTTTGGACCAGATTTGCCAAATTTGGTGAAAACCATATCTACACCTCTCCAAAAATTCTACAAATATTCAGGCAGCCTCCAGGTGCAATGAGAGGCCCCTCCACCAAAAACCAGCTCAAGGAGAGATCTCTACACACTAGAATCATTCTGTCGAACACCTTGCATGCGCTAGTACTGTTCACTTTCAGAAATTCAGAAGTTCAGTGTCGATCTTCGTCAGTAACTTCAGTCACGAGCTCACAGTGCGCTTGGCACGTAGCTCACGGCCAGGCTTGCTTGTCCGGAGCCTCACACGCGCGATTGGCGCCTTCTTGGCGTCGGTGGCGCCCTGGCCCGCCTACGCCGGCGTGTCTTGCGGCGGCCGTAGCACTGTAGCGGCCGACAGGAAGCAGAACGGCGGCACAACGCCGTTCGGCGCCGCCCAAGCATCCTGGTGGCTCCACGTGGCCACCTCCTTGCCAGCGCATGCATGCAGCACCGTCGCCGTGGCGCGGCACGCGCAGAGCGCGCTCTCTGCCGCCGATAGGCCCGCGCCGCCCCGTTTCATCGAACTCCCCCTAAGCGACCAAATTACAGCGCGTCAGCATCTAAACGGAACCAGGGGACATCCACGACGAAGC
>NC_041393.1:299916638-299926360 GCF_002162155.2 Triticum dicoccoides
TGCGCCGCCGTAATCACCTCGCCGGAGAACCCCGTTCTCGGCAACCGCCTTGGGGCGGCTATATATAGCACCCCGAGCTTGCGCTCACCTACGCACGACTCCACCACCACACCAGACCCCGCCCGGCCACTGAACGAGCCTCGAGGGGCCTTTCCTCCTCGACTCCAGTCACCTCCGTCCACCTCGGGCTCCGGCTTCGTTCTCTCCTGTGAGAACCCCTTCGCCGCCCTAGTTTCGACCGTAGCCTCGTACCACCTCTAGTAAGATAACCCCCAGCTCAATTTTGGCCTCGCAGCTCTCTCGGGCGAGATCCACGACCACCTGAAACACCGTCCGCCGGAGCAAGCGTCGCCGCCGACGTGGTACTCGCCGGCGACCACCACCACCTCCCACAGACGCGGAATGGCGCCCTGAACACAGAGGTACTCTTCGATCTCCCTGCCTCGCTGTGGATCGCCGCCGACGACCACCGCGGCTCTCGGGCACCGACGAGCCTGGCTCCCTCGTTTGAAAATTCAAACCTGACGGGTGGGACCCGCCCGTCAGCCCCTCCTGTGTTTTTTTTGAATCGTTTACTGAAAGCGTACTCTGGCAAATACGCTTCCACTCTGAACCGTTTTTCTGTTTTTTTTCCTGCAAAGCCCCCTGGAAGTTTTCTATTTCATTATAGATAAGTCCTTGGGTTAAAACCCTTATAACTTTTTAGCGGAAAGGAATTTTTGAGTGATTCTTTTTCTGTTCTTTTCAAATTTTTGTCTAGTTTTTTATCATGTTTATTTGAAAAATATTTGGAACACTTTTCTTTACACTCACGGTATTTACGTTGCGTGCGTATCTTTTCTTGTACCGTAGATACCAGAGGAGGTGACGGAGCTGCAAACCTCGCACAGTTAGACTCCGACTACTCCAAACCAGGCAAGCATGTTTGAACTCTTGATATGATGAGTGTTGTTGAGTGTTTGCATTTTTGTATGTTCATGGCATGTTTATGAACAACTATTAAATGTTATATTTCATATATATAATCGGAAAGTAAGTTTCGGTAAGCATTATGTTGTTGGATACATATTTGCATAGCCATGTGTTGGCGTGAGGATGGATAAGATGGCAGTGTTGTGACATGCCAGGCTTAGGCCAGTCCTTTGACAACAGTGTCAACATGATCAAATCATATTCCTTTCACTTCCTTCCTGTGCTGCCACTTGTTTCCCGCAAGGGATATGGCATAGTAAGTTGCAACCATTTTCCTGGTACACACCAAGTGGAGAGGCCGGGATGAGGGTTCCATGGCCCTGGATTAAAGCCCGTCATCCGGTCAGGGGGCATGGGTGTTTCCGGTTGGGACCGAGAGGGGGCACCCCTTAGAGTGCGCGTATAAAAATTTGATCCCATGCTATTCGAGGTTGTGGCCTCCCCGTCTCAAAGTTTTTCTTGGACGTTGTCCAGGGTGTTTCCTGGCATCGTGAGGTGAAATGGGTGTGTACTAGTTAAATGTGTTTCTACTGAAGTACCGTAAATGGAACTAGTCCTTCGTGACTACGGAAATCTGTTGGCTGCGGTCAGTTCATCCAAACTCTGCAGAGTCTCAAATCCTTCAATTATCTTGTGCTTTGTTCAAGTACTATATTCATCTTATCTTGTCAGGTATCAACCTCAGTGACAGAAACCCGGTGGGATTTATGTGTGATAAATCCGGTTAAAAGATTATTCTTGTGGATGGACTAATCTTGTTATTTGCATTTATTATAAGCCCTGTCTGTGATGTCGCTCAGACGTCCGACAGTGGCATTTCTTTTAAAGCCCTGTCTGTGATGTCGCTCAGACGTCCGACGGTGGCATTTCTTTTAAAGCCCTGTCTGTGATGTCGCTCAGATGTCCGACGGTGGCATTTCTTTTAAAGACCTGTTTGTGATGTCGCTCAGACGTCCGACGGTGGCATTTCTTTTTAAAGCCCTGTCTGTGATTTCGCTCAGATGTCTGATGGTGGCATTTATTTTAAAGCCCTATCTGTGATGTCGCTCAGACGTCCGACGGTGGCATTTCTTTTAAAGCCCTATATGTGATGTCGCTCAGACGTCCGATGGTGGCATTTCTTTTAAGCCCTATCTGTGATGTCGCGCAGACGTCCGACTGTGGTATTTCTTTTAAGCCCTTTATGTGGTGTCGCTTAGACGCCCGACTGCGGCATGCATTTTATTTATTTACCTTTCGAGGTGTCGCTTCAGACACCCGATCTGTTTTCAGTTATTTATTTTATTCATCAAGTCCTACAATATTATCGTTATTTTATGAGCATCATCCTTGTTCATGACGCATTCATGCATTAATTGATTATATCTTTTGTCCGAACTGTCTTGCGAGTACTTTCAAGTACTCACCTGGCTTGTTGATTTGGCCAGATGTCGATGAAGGCGATCTCATGGATGAAGAGTTTGATAGCGAGTCCGACGCCTAGAGGAGTCCCAGTCAGTGTCGTGCGATGTTGTCTTGGTCATTGTATTATCCGCTTCTGCAACCCCGAATAAATTCATCGGGCCTCACCTCAACGCTCGATGTACTGCCAGTAAAAGTCAAGTTATCCACCACCGTTTTTCCTTGAGCTAGTAGCATGCCAATCCACCCCCGTGACTTAACTGCTCTTATGTAAGATATTGGCGGGTCTGTAATAAACTATTGAGCAGCCTCAGCTCAATACTGTAATATATTTGATGCTACTGGTTCTCTGCTTATCAAGCTTTGTCTTCCAGAAAGGATGACTTTTCCTATACTGGGTTTAAAAGATTGGTTTTATCAATAATCAATTTATTGAAAAGCCGGTCATGACAGACTTGGTAACTAGAGCCAGGCTGACTGTAGGAAGCCACTAGGTGCGATCGCTAATTGGTTATTAGCATGATAGAGTTATTCATGTTTTTACAAATGTAGTCATTTTCTGACAGTCAGCATAAAATTTATGATCTGACCACTCATAATTTTTGCCTACTTTTGTAGATGGCCTGCAACGACTGCGAGTCTCAGATGTTCGCCAACGTGCCCGAGGGGTTCGTCAAACTCCTCTCTTTCATCGTTCAGGTCGCGATGGGGCCATCCGTGCGCCCAGTCTTCACGCTTTGTCCACACAAGATCAACGACAGTCTGACTATGCACCAGGCCGCGGTGCAATTCAGGGGAGGCCATGCTGAAATACGCCGTCTCCGATTCGTGGGGAGAGCCATGCCTAAAGAAAGGCATGCTATGTAGATGGCTGCCCGCGAGACGATAGCCCGTCTTCGGGATGTCCTTCCTGTAATGAAGACCCGTCGCTACCGCTACCTTCCATGCCATGTGCCTTACACCTGTCACTACTCTTTCTCTTGCCCCAGAGGAGAGCGAGACGAAGCCTTTGAGATGCTTGTCGAGTACCTTCGAGCCCTGGAGGCAGCATTCGACTGCATGGTGGATGACCTCGTAGCTACACGCATGGACTCAGTTCATGGCTGTGCTGCTAAGAGGAGGGAACTCCTACACACCGCTCCACCATTGACTTTCGTGTCATCCGCAGCCTCTCACTCACCTTCCATACTCGCCACTGCTCGTCGCCTGCCTACCACAGAGGAATTTAACCAGGCTATTGCACCCACTCCCGTCCGGTCTGCACCACTTGTTGCACCCACTCCCATACGTGCTACCCCACCTATTCCACCCACTCGTATTCGTGTTGTTCCACCTACGGCACCTACTCCATCAGCTCAGCACAATGTTTCTCGTCTGGAACCTATTAGCGAGGAGGAGGTTGATTCCCCAGTGTCTCTGCGTCTCACCCTCGGCAGGCCTAGGGAGATCCTCACCATCTCCGATTGAGTACGCGTAGACGCCATGCGATGTATCGGCTTGTGTAATGTGTTTTATGTACATAGGTTGTGAGTAGTAGCCTGTTTGCGCATCATGTAGAATCTGGAGGAGTGCACTAGTTTAAATAACATGTCAGGATTATGTACACATACCCTGAGTGATGTAATGTATAATTATGCCCACGTGTAAGATATGCGCTAGTCACTCTCCGCGCGAAATCGTGTGTTTCCAAAAATATCCTGGAGTTTAAAAATGTTCTTTGTGTGTGATTTTGTTGAATTTTACGTCTCTCTTGCTTATCTTACGAGTTCTCACAATATATCCCCAGAGTGAAAAACGTCTCGTCCTTGGACGCGCTCCATGCCAACTCAGCCAGAAGAAAATTATGGCTCACCGCAGAACCAAAATTTCACTCAGGGACAGACAAGTCAACAGGGCGGTGAAACAGCTTTCACACAAGTTTGTCGTTTGTACGAACAGAGTCAACAGCAACACCAGGAAATGATGAACCAATTCATCAATATGGGAAGTAACCGTGGTCAGTATCAACCGCAATCCAAATTATCTGAGTTACAAAAGACGCGTCCTCCAACATTTTCTCATACTGACAAGCCTCTTGAGGCCGAGGACTGGCTTCGAGACATGGAGAGAAAATTAATTATCGCACAGTGTTCAGACCGTGAAAAAGTACTGTATGCACCACATTATCTCACAGGTGCAGCTGCATCATGGTGGGAAAACTTCCCGCACATGCACCCCAACGAAAATGAAATCACCTGGGAAAATTTCAAAGAAGGTTTTCGTGGGGCACATATTCCTAAGAGCGTCATGAAAATCAAGAAGAAGGAATTTGATGAACTCAAGCAAAGAGCCATGACAGTGTCAGAATACAACAGCCAATTCACACTGCTGTCTCGCTACGCCAATGAAGAATGCATGACAGAGAGCAAGAAGATGGAAAAATTCTTGGAAGGCCTGGCACCCGCCCTTAAGTGCCAGCTAGTTGTGCACACCTTCCCAGATTTTAAAACACTGGTGGATAAGGCCATTACCCTGGAAAATGAGCGACGTAGCCTGGAAGATTTCCGCAAACGGAAAAGGGACCAGACTACTTTTTCTCGCAATCAAAGAAGCAAGAAGGAATTTCAGAAGGGGGATTCGCACAAAACCCCAACGAATAATTCACGTCCAACCAAGAATTTCCATGCAAGAGGCAAAGAATTCACCTATCGCCCAGGCGTTACCTGTTATGCTTGTGGAGAAGAAGGGCACTATGCCAAGCAGTGTCCCAAGCCAAGGAACTCAACCCTGAAGCTCAATAATGGTGGAAATAATTCAGCACCAAAGCGAAGCAATTTCAACCCCAACAACAACCACCGGAAAGGTCACTTGAACCAGTGACCCAAGAGGAAGCACAGAACGCCCCAGATATCGTACTCGGTACGTACCCCGTCAACACAATTCCTGCCATGGTTTTGTTTGATTCTGGAGCTTCTCACTCATTCGTTTCGAAAATTTTTGCTTTGCAAAATAATTTTTCAATGCTTCCCTTGGAAAAATCAATGATCGTCAAGTCCCCTGGAGTTAAGCAAGTGACCCAGAGTTACTGTCAAGGTATGGTTATTGAATTTGAAAGATTGAAGTTTTACGCCAACCTTATTGTACTGGAAAGCAAGGGACCGGATGTCATCCTGGGAATGGATTGGTTAACCACCAACAAAGGTTTTATTGACTGCTTCAACCATACCGTGATTCTCACACACCATCATGGGAAGAAAATAAAAGTTCCAGCCAGAGAGAGACAAATACCTCGACAACCTAGACTAAACAAGGTGGACGTTTTTGAGCTGAACAAGGTTCCCGTAATATGTGAATTTCCAGACTTATTTCCAGAAGAACTACCCGGCATGCCGCCAGACCGAGAAATAGAATTCAGCATTGAGCTAGCACCCGGAACCACTCCTATTTATAAGAAACCTTAGAGAATGGCACCATCCGAATTGGTAGAGTTGAAGAAGCAAATAAAATAATTATTGGAGAAAGGATACATACGAGCCAGCTCCTCACCTTGGGGTTCTCCAATTTTATTTGCCAAGAAGAAGGATGGAACAATGAGGTTGTGTATTGATTATCGAGCTCTCAACATGGTCACAATCAAGAACAAATACCCAATGCCCCGAATAAATGATTAATTCGATCAGCTCGCACAGGCCAAAGTCTTCTCAAAAATTGACTTGAGATCAGGGTACCACCAATTAAAAGTACGAACAGAAGATATTCCCAAGACCGCATTCACCTCCAGATATGGGCTGCATGAGTTCACAGTAATGCCATTCGGGCTAACCAACGCCCCCGCATATTTCGTTCACCTCATGAACAAAGTATTTATGAAGTATATGGACAAGTTTGTTGTGGTATTCATTGATGATATTCTGATATATTCCAAAACACCAGAAGAGCACGCCGAACATCTCAGGATTGTACTCGGAGAACTCAGGAAACATCAATTGTACGCCAAATTCAGCAAATGTGAATTTTGGCTAAAACAGGTGGGTTTTTTGGGCCACGTGCTAACCCAAGAAGGTATTGCCGTAGACCCGGAAAAGGTCAAGGCCGTACTTGGCTAGAAACCACCAGCTAACGTAACGGACGTACGAAGTTTCTTGGGAATGGCAGGATATTATCGGAGATTTATTGAAGGATTCTCCACTATAGCAAAGCCCATGACACAATTGCTCAAGAAAGGCAAGAAGTTTGATTGGACAGAAGCATGTGAGAAAAGCTTCCAAGAGCTGAAAAGCAAATTAACAACGGCACCAGTATTAATCATGCCAGATATACACAAGAATTTAGAGGTATATTGTGACGCATCCCGGAAAGGCCTCGGATGCGTATTGATGCAAGAAGGCAAGGTAGTTGCGTATGTCTCTAGACAACTACGCAAGCATGAGGAGAATTATCCCACCCATGACCTGGAATTAGCAGCAGTCATCCATGCACTCAAGGAATGGAGACACTTTCTGTTGGGGAATCGTTGTGAGATATACACAAACCATAAGAGTCTTAAGTATATTTTCACACAGCCAGAGTTAAATCTATGGCAACGATGCTGGTTAGAATTGGTGAATGATTATGATGTTGGAATCCACTATCACCCTGGAAAAGCAAATGTTGTGGCAGATGCACTTAGTCGCAATCCCAGCACGGAAGACGACAGTATGCCAAAATTGAGGCCAGAATTTCAACAGGAATTTGCCCGACTCAATCTAATAATGGTTACCGAAGGCAGTGTGTCGAATATAGAAATACAGCCTACCCTAATGGAAAGTATCAAGGAAGCCCAGCACGGACACCCCAGCATTGAGGGCATAAAAATAAAAGTGAGTTTGGGAAGAGCCTCAGAATTCAACATGGATGAGCAAGGAATATTGTGGTATGGAGAAAGGCTATGCGTACCAAATGTCAAGGATCCCAAACAACAGATATTGACTGAAAGTCACACCGCTCCGTATTCAATCCATCCTGGAGGGACAAAAATGTACAAAGATCTTCAGGAAAATTTCTGGTGGCACGGTATGAAAAGAGATATAGCCGCGTTCATCGCCTGCTGTGACTCTTGTCAACGTATCAAGGCCGAGCACCAGAAACTAGCCGGACTGTTGCAACCAAATAAGATACCCGAGTGGAAATGGGACGAGATTGGAATGGACTTCATCGTTGGACTGCCACGGTCCCGACACGGAAACGATGCCATTTGGGTCATAACCGACAGATTAACCAAGGTGGCACATTTTATTCCGGTAAAAACAACTTACACCACTCAGAGACTAGCCAGACTTTATCTTGCCCGTATCGTCTGCTCATATGGAGTCCCTAAGACTATCATCTCCGATAGAGGCACGCAGTTCGTCTCTGCATTCTGGGATCACCTACAACAGGCACTGGGAACCCAACTAGCCTTCAGTACCGCATACCATCCCCAGACTGATGGGCAGACGGAACGCGTAAACCAAATCCTAGAAGACATGCCAAGAGCCTGTGTCCTCACCTACGGGAACAGTTGGGAAGAAAGTTTGCCATATGCAGAGTTCGCATACAACAACAGCTATCAAGCCAGCTTGAAAATGGCACCCTTTGAAGCTCTATATGGAAGAAGATGTCGTACCCCGCTAAATTGGTCAGAGAACGGAGACATCCATATCTTTGGCCCAGATATGCTCAAGGAGGCCGAGGAGAAAGTTAAGACAATCAGAGAACGGCTCAAAACAGCTCAAAGTCGGCAAAAGAGTTATTACGACCGTAAGCATCGGGAAATCAGTTTTGAACCCGGAGAATTGGTATACCTGAGAGTTTCTCCTATGAAGGGTCTGCAATGGTTCAAGATTAAAGGGAAACAAGCACCAACATTCATCGGCCCATTTCATATAGTGGCCCGACGAGGCAAGGTAGCCTACCAACTGGACCTACCCGGAGATTTATCCGGTATCCACAACGTGTTTCACATCTCGCAGTTGAGAAAATACATGAGCAACCCAGAGAAGCAAGTTTCACATGAGTATATTGACGTGCAACCGGACCTCACTTACTGGGAGCACCCAATAAAAATATTAGGAGAGTCCGAGAGGAGGACCCGACAGAAAACCATTAAGTTTTTCAGAGTTCAATGGAGTAATCACACCGAGAATGAAGCAACTTGGGAGAGCGAAGATTTTCTTCGGACAGAGCACCCACACCTGTTTAAGGATCAGCTGAAATCTCGGGGACGAGATTTTTCCTAAGGGGGTAGGTACTGTGACACTCCAAATTTTTTGGTGTTTTGTTTTTCAAAAGAGCCTTGCTTGGTTTGAAAGGAGGTCATTTAAACCCTTCCTAAAAACCATCTTCTAAGGTTGCCCTCTCAAAATCCTTTTCTTGGATTTGGTTTCTTTTAAAATGGAAACCCTTTTAGTTTTGGGCTTTTATTTGGTTTTGATCCCTTCAAAATTTTACCATGCCTCCTATGGTGAAATTTTCCCAAAACCTCTCCTCCCACTATAGTTCAACCCAAATATTCTGTCCAAACTAATAAAATCCATTTTTGGACTTTATTCCAACTATTTCTCCTCCCAAAAATAATTTTATCTTTTCTTTTGAGCCTAGGTGGATTGCAAAGCAAGTATCCGAAAGCTTATGAATTTTGACCTCAACTCAACACCCCTGGATAGTCCTTTGTACCCACAACCCAGAACCATCTTGATCCACTCTTCTCCTGTTCAAATATTTCAAAATTCACTCACTGCATGTTTGGACCAGATTTGCCAAATTTGGTGAAAACCATATCTACACCTCTCCAGAAATTCTACAAATATTCAGGCAGCCTCCAGGTGCAATGAGAGGCCCCTCCACCAAAAACCAGCTCAAGGAGAGATCTCTACACACTAGAATCATTCTGTCGAACACCTTGCATGCGCTAGTACTGTTCACTTTCAGAAATTCAGAAGTTCAGTGTCGATCTTCGTCAGTAACTTCAGTCACGAGCTCAAAGTGCGCTTGGCACGTAGCTCACGGCCAGGCTTGCTTGTCCGGAGCCTCACACACGCGCTTGGCGCCTTCCTGGCGTCGGTGGCGCCCTGGCCCGCCTGCGCCGACGTGTCTTGCTGTGGCCGTAGCGTCGTAGCGGCCGGTAGGAACCAGAACGGTGGCACAACGCCGTTCGGTGCCGCCCAAGCGTTCTGGTGGCTCCGGGTGGCCACCTCCTTGCCAGCGCACGCATGCAGCACCGTCACCGTGGCGCGGCACGCGCAGAGCGCGCTCTCTGCCGCCGACGGGCCCGCGCCGCCTTGTTCCGTCGAACCCCCCCTAAGCGACCAAATTACAGCGCGGTCAGCATCTAAACGGAACCAGGGGACATC